>NC_083769.1:47694662-47699662 GCF_963514075.1 Conger conger | reverse complement strand
CACAACAGGGAGAGGGCTAAAAGGGGCCGGGTTTGATGAAGTGTTGGATGAGGATTATTCATCTGCTGTGGAGAGGAGGTGGGGGGGGGTGAGAGGGGCCCTTCTGCACCTGTTCGAGGGACACCTGGTCGCTGCCTGGGCCC
Organism: Conger conger; assembly: GCF_963514075.1. Taxonomy (NCBI): domain Eukaryota; kingdom Metazoa; phylum Chordata; class Actinopteri; order Anguilliformes; family Congridae; genus Conger; species Conger conger. The sequence goes on along the minus strand of NC_083769.1, from coordinate 47,699,519 downwards.
CGGAGCAGATTGGGGGGGGACGCAGGTCAGCGCAGGGTCACCGGCGACGGGACAGGTGAGCAGACACCTGCGCCACCACCTGCGCCCGCTCCGAAAACCCCCCCTCCCCCTTCCCCCCGCCCCGAAACCACAGGGTCATTCATCAGCCCCTGTCCCCCCCCGCCGTACACTCACAGGGAAACTCCACGCCCGGGCCACAATATTAATGCTCTGCCCCTCCAGTCACAAACTCATTTTCATCCCCGCGCATCCCTTATTTCACCAGGAAGTCCCGCTCAAATCGAGAGGGACCCGATCACTATGAACCGCAGGCTCAAGCTAAAAAGCGCACATCGACCACGTCACTGCACCCCCCTCAATCCCCGGGGTGACTTTAACAGGCACAGACACGCTCTTTTGGTGCCCACCCCATGCATGTGGCTAGGCTAACGTGATGGCATCATGTGGCTCTGCTCTGATGTCATCTCTGATGTCATCATGTTGGCCCGAGCCACATTCAGGTCTTCATCCGCGTCAGCCATCTTCTGCCACCGTCTCCGGCCCAGAACGAGCCAATTACACCACTAACTGATTTCTCAATCATTTTGCCACCTTCGCTTGTTAAAGTGCCTTCAGAGCTAATTTCTTTCACATATAATCTTAGCGCACAGGACAAAAAAAAAAAAAAAAAGATTCCATTTTGCATAATTTAAGAGATTAAAAAAAACTAACTCTGTCTGCGCTGGGAAAGATGAATTAATTTTCCAATGAGCTTGATACTGATCACCTGGCACTTCTCCCGGTCCGGCCCCTCCCCTGACGGGCGCTGCCTGGCGCCCAGTGCAGGCCCCGCCCTCAGACTCCCCACAGGAACTCCTTCTCACCCACACAGGAACTCACTTGTCGGGCTTGCCCGGGACCAGTAGCCGGAGGCGGCACCGGTTGGCGCACTGGATCTCCTCCTCTTTGATCCGGATCAGCCTCTGCAGAGCCAGGCACCAGTCCTGCCCCACCGTCGTGTTCAGATTCTGTACACACACACACAGACAATACAGACACACACACACACACACACAGATACACACACACACACATGCACACACGCACAGACACACACACACACACACACACACACACATGCACACACGCACAGACACACACACATGCAGACAATATACACACAAACACACATGCGCACACACACGCAGACAATACACACACAGGCACAAACAGACAATACACACACACACACGCACACGCACACGCATGCACACATGCACAGACACACACACAGAAACACAGACAAACACAGACAAACACAGACGTACGTACACACACGCATACACACACACACGCACGCACACACGCACACAAACACACAGAAACAGAAACACACACATTGACAGGTGTCACAATATTGACAACGTCCTTCCTATTATGTGTACTGGGACACTCCTGATCAAGGCTTGAGAAACGAATACCCAGAAACCCTGAGGCTCAGGATTCAGAGAATACGCCCGTTCCACACATTTCTGACAGCTGCCAGTCCTGCACATAAACATTTTCATCGAGTTCCAGACACCTTCCTCTCCTCTTCCCACCGCACGCAGCTACAGTAACGGAGGGGTATTAAGACGTTCTCTGCCGTCAACAATAAGCCGGCACTGATAGATTCTGAGTCTCTTTCATCCCTGAGAGTCTTCAGTCTGTGGAGCGATGATTACCGATTCTCTCACTGTATCTCCCTGCATGAATCATCGACAGAGCGTCGGAGGGTTTCTGCTTGCTCACGCATTCCTCCTCAGCCCTTTGTCTGCAGGCTCCTGCACAAACACCAGTTATGCATCTTTTTACGGCTTTACGTCTCGACGTTTAGCAGAAGCTCCTATCCACAGAGACTTACGCAGATCACACTTTTATGTGCCATCTTTTTTTTTTTTTCGGATGATTATTTCACTGAGGCAATTTCCCTGTGCCGAAGAGAACAAAGGCAGCACTCGGGCAGGGAATTTAACCCGGAACGTTTTCAGCTACAAGCGTAGTTCCCTCCCTACAATGATACGCTGGAGAGGCACCCTGCTGGAACAAGCCACTCAAGCTAGGTTTTGAAATAGCTGGTCGCTGGCTGACCAGCTACCAGCTCAGACAAGCTACCAGCACTAGCTGGTTGACCAGCTCATAATGAGACTAAACCAGCTTATAACCAGTTTGGTCATGCTGGTTGACCAGCTCATAATGAGACTAAACCAGCTTATAACCAGTTTGGCCATCCAGGTTGACCAGCTCATAATGAGACTAAACCAGCTTATAACCAGTTTGGCCATCCAGGTTGACCAGCTCATACCCAGCTAGATCAGTTTATGACCAGCTTGGTCATGCTGGTTGACCAGCTCGGCAGGAGGGCATTGTGAAGCTCCATTCCGGCTTGTGACCATGGCGTTACATGGTGTTACATGGTGTTACACGGTGTTACACGGTGGTACATGGTGTTACATGGTGTTACACGGTGTTACACGGTGTTACATGGTGTTACACAGTGTTACATGGTGTTACACGGCGTTACACGGTGTTACACGGCGTTACATGGCATTACATGGTGTTACACGGTGTTACGTTACATTACATTGTGTTAGTGGCGGTAGCTGTGCTCGCTGGTTTACCTGGTACGCCCCCTGAAGTGTCCCCATGAGCAACGTGATCTCCTCCACAACAGACAGGTCGTGCTGCAGCTCCTGCAGCTCCTGGAAGAGACGAGGAGGACCCAGGAACACCTTCCCTGCAACAGAGTACGCACCTGTGAGCTCACCTCGTTTAATCCCAGTAACACCACACCTGTGAGCTCACCTCGTTTCAGCCCAGTAACACCACACCTGTGAGTTCACCTTGTTTCAGCCCAGTAACACCACACCTGTGAGTTCACCTCATTTCGGCCCAGCAACACAGCACTCACCTGTGGGTTCACCTTGTTTCGGCCCTGCAACAGAGCACGCACGTGTGAGCTTGCCTTGTTTCGGCCCTGTAACAGAGCATGCACCTGTGAGCTCACCTCATTTAATCCCTGTAACACCACACCTGTGAGTTCACCTTGTTTCAGCCCAGTAACACCACACCTATGAATGCACCTCATTTCGGCCCAGCAACACAGCACTCACCTGTGAGCTCACCTTGTTTCGGCCCTGCAACAGAGCATGCACCTGTGAGCTCACCTTGTTTAATCCCTGTAACACCACACCTGTGAGTTCACCTTGTTTCAGCCCAGTAACACCACACCTATGGATACACCTCATTTCGGCCCAGTAACACAGCACTCACCTGTGAGCTCACCTTGTTTCAGCCCTGCAAGAGAGCATGCACCTGTGAGTTAACCTTGTTTCAGCCCAGTAACACCACACCTGTGAGCTCACATCGTTTCAGCCCAGTAACACCACACCTATGAATGCACCTCATTTCGGCCCAGCAACACAGCACTCACCTGTGAGTTCACCTTGTTTTGGCCCTGCAACAGAGCACGCACGTGTGAGCTTGCCTTGTTTCGGCCCTGCAACAGAGCATGCACCTGTGAGCTCACCTCGTTTAATCCCTGTAACACCACACCTGTGAGTCCACCTCATTTAATCCCTGTAACACCACACCTGTGAGTTCACCTTGTTTCAGCCCAGTAACACCACACCTAGGAATGCACCTCATTTCGGCCCAGCAACACAGCACTCACCTGTGAGCTCACCTTGTTTCGGCCCTGCAACAGAGCATGCACCTGTGAGCTCACCTTGTTTCGGCCCTGCAACAGAGTATGCACCTGTGAGCTCACCACGTTTCAGCCCAGTAACACACCTGTGAACTCACCTTGTTTCAGCCCAATAACACCACACCTGTGAGTTCACCTTGTTTCAGCCCAGTAACACCACACCTGTGAGTTCACCTTGTTTCAGCCCAGTAAAACCACACCAATGAATACACCTCATTTCAGCCCAGCAACACAGCACTCACCTGTGAGCTCACCTTGTTTCAGCCCTGCAACAGAGTATGCATCTGTGAGCTCACCTTGTTTCAGCCCTGTAGCACCACATCTGTGAACTCACCTCCTTCCTTTAACCCACCACACTGTTATCAGCCAAACTCTTTTACTTCCTGTACCACACACCTGTGAGCTCACACCTCATCTACTTACTGTTGCTCAACATACTGCTGTGAGCTCAACTCAGAACTTATATAGAAAACAAAAACAGACAAAAACAGACAGGCAGTTCAGAGCAGTTTGTTGTAACCATAGTCTGTTACATCCCAGAAGTACCATAAAGAGAATGAAATATTCATACGAGGCTACGCGCTTCTTCATTTAACTTAAGTAACAAAAAAGCTCCCAAGATCCCAACTTGCATTTTAACCCGAAGCGAAGTCATTACGGAAAACTTCCGTGGCACCCCATTAACGGGGCTGATCGAAGCGTGATGGATCGACCGGCGTTGTTTACGGGCGCCGCGGCGTCTGAACCCCCGACGGGATCGGAATGAAGCCGTTTGACGGACGGACGGACGGCGAGCCGGCCGGCCGGAGCGACGCAGGTGCCTCATTAAACGGCGAAGGCGCCATCGACCCGGCCCGCGTCTCCGACCGCAGCGCTCCCCGCATCGGCAATCCATACCGCCGTTGTCTTTCTCCGATTTTACTGCCCCCCCCTGCTCCTGGGCGTCAGGACATTAATCGCGTAATTAAATTCTGTCGCTGTGACGCACAGCTCTGGGGGGGGGGGGGCGGATTCGGGAACGGCGACCGTCACGCGACGCGCCCGTGGGCCCGCGGCTCAACCGAAGGCGCGCACGCCCCGGCCCTCGCCAATTAAACGAGGTGGGGGGGAATCACAAAAAAGACGCAGCTGAG
>NC_083769.1:47599662-47689662 GCF_963514075.1 Conger conger | reverse complement strand
GCACATTTTCCCCGACTGCAATTAGGAGGAAAAATGCGATATGGTCCGATGATTTGTTATGAAAGCAAGCTAAGCATCGGGAGCGTAATTACAAGCACTCCGATAGTCTGTATTTGGAGGGAGAACAGGACCACCTGCTGTGTTTTAATAGGTGTGTTTGTATTAGCACACTCCTGTGATCATGGGCATTGCAAGCGCAGGCTGAGTCTACATCAGGAGGATCTTACTTTGCGGAATTCAAAGTGATAATTAACTTTCCCAATCAACTCAATAATTAAGTTTTTCTTCAATCAGGAAGCTTTCTCAGATCAGCACCCCATCCGTCTGCTATTCTCCATTTAACGCAGACCAAAAGCTGGCAAGCCTGGAATAAAACATTACCTTTCCTCAGCTAAGATTCGATCAATGCCACTTTCACATGTAATACAGCTGAAGAGGATAAGAAAGGGGGAGATGGGTTTAATGGGAGAGATATCTGAGAGCATCTGTCATTTAAGAACAGGGAGAAGCTAGCAGGCTGTTCAGCCCATTAGTCTGAGAAGGAGAAGCTGAATATTTCATTAGCTCATACCCTGTCTCTGTACATAAGAGCAGAGTTACTGCTCATACCCTGTCTCTGTACATAAGAGCAGCTCTGCTCGTACCCTGTCTCTGTACATAAGAGCAGAGTTACTGCTCATACCCTGTCTCTGTACATAAGAGCAGCTCTGCTCGTACCCTGTCTCTGTACATAAGAGCAGAATTACTGCTCGTACCCTGTCTCAGTACATAAGAGCAGAGTTACTGCTCGTACCCTGTCTCAGTACATAAGAGCAGAGTTACTGCTCGTACCCTGTCTCTGTACATAAGAGCAGAGTTACTGCTCGTACCCTGTCTCAGTACATAAGAGCAGAGTTACTGCTCGTACCCTGTCTCAGTACATAAGAGCAGAGTTACTGCTCGTACCCTGTCTCTGTACATCAGAGTTGAACCGGTATATAGGGTGTTGAGGCGTGTGAGCGCAAGAGAGAGTGAGGAAGAGTGAGAGAGAGAGAGAGAGTGAGAATGGGAGAATGAGGGAACAAGAAACAGTGAAACGGTGTAAAGGGTGTTCAGGTGTGTGAAGTGGCCAGGTGTGTTGGGTGAACAGGTGTGTGAGGTGAACAGGTGTGTCTGGTGAACAGGTGTGTTGGGTGAACAGGTGTGTTGGGTGAACAGGTGTGTGAGGTGAACAGGTGTGTTGGGTGAACAGGTGTGTGAGGTGAACAGGTGACACTCACTTGATGTTGATGTTGGCGCAGATGATCATGTCGTTGAGCAGGAACACTTTGCGCTCCTTGGATTTGATGACCTGCCCCCTCTCCCCGTACACTGTCTCTATCAGAGTCTCACACAGGATCAGCTGCTTCTGCTCCGAGTTCAGCAACTGGGGTAAAACACACAGGGGTTAGACGCATGCACACACACTCATGCCCACACACACACAGACACACACAGACACACACTCTCTCACACACACAGGCATACATTACATTACATTACATTATTGGCATTTGGCAGACGCTCTTATCCTGAGCGACGTACAGCTGATTAGACTAAGCAGGAGACAATCCTCCCCTGGAGCAATGTAGGGTTAAGGGCCTTGCGTCTCCCAGTCATGTACCTTAACCACTATGCTACAGGCCACCCTATCATACACACATACACAGACATATACAATGCAAACCTACACAGTTATGTAACATTAATGCACAGATTTCTTTCATGTTGCTTCTCTGTATTGACAGATAGGGATAAATTTCATCAGTAATTTGCATGCATTTCATAAACCATATTCCCACGGTGCGGAAATTACAATGGAAAACCAAAGGCAATGAATAGCTGATAAAATAAAGCATGTTTTCATTCAAATATGCAATTTCCGTGATCCTCCAGTGATAGCTAAATCTATGCAATCAGCCTGAAATATAAATATGGGCTTTGCATATCCAACCACACCGTCTCACAGGAAATGAATTATTTCAAATACAGAGATTCTCTAACATTCTTTTGTGCATCCAGTTTTTAATATTGTATACACCCCTTGGTATACAACCTCTCTCGTTTTCTGCCGTGCTGTGTAAACACAGAGCGCCCTCTGGAGTATACAGACAGAACTGGTTTCCAACGCATCAAACGTCTGTGCAAACAACCCTCATTTAAATTCTCATTCGAGCGCTGAAATCCCACACAGATGAGCGATTTTCTGATTTTGTTTCAGCCAAAACGGTAACGTTAGCTCGAATGTTAACACTACCGTCACCGTGCTATCCGCAGGAATGACTGCCAGACAGTGTCCGTCAGTCTTTCTCTCACTCTCCATCGCTCCCGCTCTTTTTCTCCCTGCCTCCCTCTCTCTCTCCCTCTCTCTCTCAGCACAGAAAATAAATTGTTTATGGAGAGCTGAGGATTGTTAAGCACTTAATCAGCTGGCCATAGGCCTCAAACAACCATCAGACCGAGCATATGCACACATTTGCTGTGAAAACATCGAAAGATCCAGATCTGAATAAGAATTATCCTCATAAGGGTGAGTGTGTGTGTCTGTGTGTGTGAAAGATTGTGTACTCACGCATGTGAGCGTGTGTGAGCAAGTGTGAGTACGTATGCGTGAGTGTGTGTGCGGGTTCAGTCTTGAGCGCTCTCTTGCGGACAGTGCTGATTGGTCGACACTCTCTAGTGGTCAGGGCTGATTGGTCGACACTCTCACATTCAGGGCTGATTGGTTGACATGCTTTCACGCTCAGTGCTGAAGGGTCGACAATTTCTCCCACTCAGCACTGATTGGCCGACACTATCTCACGCTCAGCACTGATTGGCCGACACACTCTCACACTCAACACTGATTGGTGGACACTCTCTCATGCTCAGCGCTGATTGGCTGACACTCTCTCCCACTCAGCGCTGTTTGGCTGATACTCTCTCACGCTCAGGGCTGATACACTCTCTCCCACTCAGCGCTGATTGGTCAACACTCTCTCCCACTCAGCGCTGATTGGCTGACACTATCTCACGCTCAGCACTGATTGGCCGACACACTCTCACACTCAACACTGATTGGTGGACACTCTCTCATGCTCAGCGCTGATTGGCTGACACTCTCTCACGCTCAGCGCTGATTGGTCGACACTCTCTCCCACTCAGCGCTGTTTGGCTGATACTCTCTCACGCTCAGCGCTGATTGGTCAACACTCTCTCCCGCTCAGCGCTGTTTGGCTGACACTCTCTCCCGCTCAGCGCTGATTGGTCAACACTCTCTCCCGCTCAGCGCTGATTGGCTGACACTCTCTCCTGCTCAGCGCCGATTGGCTGATACTCTCTCACGCTCAGCGCTGATTGGTTGACACTCTCTCCCACTCAGCGCTGATTGGCTGACACTGTCTCCCGCTCAGCGCTGATTGGCTGACACTCTCTCCTGCTCAGCGCTGATTGGTCGACACTCTCTCCCACTCAGCGCTGTTTGGCTGATACTCTCTCACGCTCAGGGCTGATACACTCTCTCCCGCTCAGCGCTGATTGGTCAACACTCTCTCACGCTCAGCGCTGATTGGCTGACACTCTCTCCCGCTCAGCGCTGATTGGTCGACACTCTCTCACGCTCAGCGCCGGTTGGCTGACACTCTCTCCCGCTCAGCGCCGGTTGGCCGACACTCTCTCCCGCTCAGCGCCGGTTGGCCGACACTCTCTCCCGCTCAGCGCCGATTGGCCGACGCTCTCTCGCGCGTAGCGCCGGTTGGCGGCGGGGCGGCGGTCACCTTGCTCAGGCCGCGGTCGCTGACGCTGCGGGCCAGCTGCTGGATCTCCACCACCTGGTCGGCCACGCGCTTCTGCTCGTTCAGCCGCTCGGCCAGAGACTCCAGCTCCGTCAGGGCCAGCTGCAGGGGCAGCCGGTCGCGGTGGCCCCGCGCCGTGTTCTTCAGCATGTCCTGCAGGGAGAGAGGGGGTCACGCACACCGCCGCGTTCACACCGCGCCTTTAATCTCAGGGCGGAGCGATTTCACAGCACATTGGACCCGAGATTAAACGATGAATGTGCGGTTACGGTGCAGACCGTCACCTTTTAATTTGAGGGTATTTACTGTACTTCCATATTGGGTTATGCGTGCAGGACTTACATCCCGTTTTAAAACATAGCCCCCCCCCTATTTTAGGGGACCAAAAGTAATTGGACAGTTGGCTTCTTAGCGGTTTCAGAGTAGCCAGGTGCATTCAACCGCTTCCTTAATGCAGGTATAAGAAAGCTTTCAGTATCTAGTCTTCATTCTAGGCTTTTGGTTGCCTTTGGAGTCGGTTACTGGCGTATGTGAGGACCAGCGCTGTACCAATCACAGTCAAGGAAGCCACTATGAGGAAATTATACAGAATTATGCAGCTGAACTGAATTTAAGTATTTAAATTAAAAAGTGAGAGAGACAGAGAGAGAGAGAACAGATGTACATCATGGCAATAAAGCTCACTTGAATTTGAATTTGATCGAGAGCAAGAGAGAGCATGAGAGAATCAAAGAGAGCAAGAGAGAAGCGAGGGAGAGTGAGAGATAGTGAGAGTGAGAATGAGACAGAGAGAGCGAGAGAAGGCTGAAGACACAGAGAGACGTCTCCCACACACAGTCAGGTGTGAGACAGCGGGATGTTTCTCCCAGCATACCGCGTGACGACTCACGGTGCCCAGCTGTGCAAATCTCAGCCATCGCCCTGAGCCAATCACACTGCGCGCACCCGCGCTTTCACTTCCTCATGGGGCAGTCCGAGGCATTCCAGAAACTCACACACACTCCAGCGCACAGACACACACACTCCAGCACACAGACATACACACTCCAGCGCACAGTGTGTGTGTGTGTGTGTGTGTGTGTGTGTATATGTGAGTGAGTATGTGTGAGTGTATGTGAGTGTGTGTGTGTGTATGCATATGTGTGTGTGTCTGAGTATGTGTGTGAGGCTGTGTGTGTGTGTGTGTGTGTGTATGCATATGTGTGTGTGTCCGAGTATGTGTATGTGCATGTGTGTGAGTATGTGTGTGTGTGTATGTGAGTGTGTGTGTATGCATATGTGTGTGTGTCTGAGTATGTGTGTGAGTCTGTGTGTGTGTGAGTGTGTGTGTGTGTGACAGTTTAAAGAACTGGTGGCCAGTGGTTTGCCGGTGTCTGTGTGTGTCTGTGCTGGAGGCTGGTTCATCAGCACTGACCTGCAGCAGGAGGATGAACTGGGGGAAGCGCTGGATGGGCTTCACCATCAGGCCGTACAGCGTGATGCGGTCTGCGCTGGACGCCTGCTTCTTCTGCGCGCGGAGTCGGGCCCGAGGGACACGCCAGTACACGGGGACACAGCCCGTAACGGACGGAGGGAGAAACATTCAAACACACTCAGAACACTTCACTGCAGTCCGTTACTCCCGACTCTGAGCTCAGTGCGGTGTCGGCTCTCACACCTCTATCAAATTACACCGCCGCATCACTGAAGAATAGGAAAATGACAAGTGCGATGTCGACGAGAATGACAATCTCTCAGAATAATCTAGAAAGATCAGAGGGAAAGGGCTCTTGAGACTCGCGCTCAATCAGAAAGAGACGGGCGGCGCGGAGGAGATCAGAGAGGCACCGTTTAGCTCGCTCACCTTGAGGAACTCCAGGAAGGCGGGTTTGGAGACACAGGCCTTTTTGATGAGCGCCATGGCGTTGGTGAAGTTGTTAACGTAGTCGCTGTACACGTCCAGCACCATGGACTTGGAGAACTGCAGAAAACATACGGCATCGAGGTGAACCCAGCTGAAAAAAACAGCCGAAACCCGCCTAAACCGGTCAAGCTGGTTTAAAGCTGTGTTTGTGACACTTTTAGCTGGTCTACCAGTTGACCATGAGCTTACTCTTCCAGCTTTAACCAGCTTTGACCGGCACTGACCAGCTACAGACCAGCTAGAAGAGTTGAAAAACAATCTTAAACCATGTTAGAATCCCAGTAGGGCTTAGCTGGATTCCTGTTTAGCTGGGAACATGGACATTCATAACACAAGGAGGCAAAGGGGAGGCGCCCATTATGTCTTTGATTGTATGGACCAGGGATTATCTCAATCACGGTCCTTGAGGTCTGAGAACTGCTGCTTTTCCACCCTCCCTTGACCTGGGAGTCAGGTGTGAAGACAGTCTGGCCATTCGGCAGCGCTAATTGTTTAGCTAATTACCTGGAAGAAAAGTAAGACAGGTCCGGATTTGGATTCGAGGTCCAGATTCGACGACGATGGCCGGTGTCGACGCACTCACACGGCAGAATATACACGCTACTGTAACTCCAGCTCGACGGGGGAAGCCTGGGCCCCCCCGGGGGAGAGGAACGCGAAACGGGAATATAAACCCAATCACGGTTTTAAGAGTTTCCCCGGCAATTAAAAGCGCGTCTGCGATCAATTTGAGGCGGCCTGTTTAGGGGGAGATTAGGCGAAATCAACCGTTTTCCGTGTGATTGAGCGCCCACAGCTGCCCGCACCAGCTGACGATGGCGGGCGGCGCGGGGGGGGGGGAGGGGGGAGGGGGGGGGGAGGAGCGCCGGACAGATTAACGAACGGCTAACGGGCCGCGGGAGGTAATTAACTCCTGCCCCTCCACGGCAAACCGCCACGGCAACCGCCACAGGCCGCTCGATCCCCCCCCCGAGGAGCTGCGTTGTGATTGGGCGGGAGGGGTCGAGGGGGGCAGGGCCCTCGAGATTAACGAGCCATTATGCAAAAATCAATCAGGGCCCAGCCCGCTGCCTCAGCCCGGCCTGAGCAGGAGTATTCATAACGATCAACGCAATTATGCAGGTAATGGGGTCAGCGCAGCCAAACCTGCCCTTTTAAACCGCAAATAATTACCAAATACCAAGGCCCATTACGGAGGCCTACAGCGCATTAATCCATTAACCCCCTTCTTAAGAGTATTACGTACATGTTTTCAGTTCATCTACAGGAGAGGAGAGCCATTCATCCTCGCTCCTGTGTCATCTACATCAGGTCTCTCCGTCTGATCTGTGTGCGGGGCTACTGCGTGAGCTCTTCGCCGGAAGCCGCCCCTGTTAGCACGGCGCTAACGTGAAGCTAAGCGCGAGCGTTGACAACGTGCGTTCGGCCAGAGAGCCAGACTCTGCTGTTTACGCAAAGCGTAGATATCCAAACTCACGGTGTTCGTACTTGGCACCCGTTGAAGACATGATCCGTTAACAGAGCTTCATATTTACTGGGGAAATTCACAGTAAATCCCTGGTATTTACAATTTAAACCCAAACAGGCTTAACGTCCTAACATGCGGCAAACCTTTAAAAAATATATATTTATAGATATTTGTATTGTAGCTCACATTCTGAATATATTACCATCTATCTAAACTTTGACCAGATATTCCACCACTGCATACTAATAAGAGGAGAGATCATTTAGTTCCATGAGTATTAAAGCACTACTACGTCTTGGATTAGCATGCAGAAACCTCCTTGCTGTAAGTATGGTGCCCTGACCGTTTAGCCTCTCGTTTGACCATTCTCACTGAGATAAAATAAGCAATAATACGTTTCTAAACTAAAGGTTTTCATAAACAAAGAGCTTCACAGCGACGCATGAACTAAAATCCAAGGGGACACGTTTAACACACAGACTGGGTTAAAATAGCAATTACTGAAGACATCCATCATTCCCAACTAACCAAGTGTACCAACTAACAAACGAGGATTACATGAGACGGGAGAATACGCACTCATGAGACAGAGAGAAAAAAAGTCATTCTTAAGGCCTGGCCACACGTCCAAGACCTATAACCATCACGATGAAGACGTCAACATGCACAGTGCTGAACGATAACGTTCTGTAAACAGCCTCTCGGTTATGTCATCTGCCATTCTGCACATGGCACCCTGTAAATTCGGATGGATTTCGATTGGCTGTCCTTCATGCGTTTTATTGTTTGTGCAGCTGGAATAAAATCACTCTGAAAGTGGTCCCAAAGATATCGTCTGTCACTGTTGTTGTCGTTATAGTTGTATAGTGGTGTGGTGTGGAGTTTTTTGGCCCTCCGCTTGAGAACAATTTTTTTAACTTATAAATCATATTTATAGTTATAGTTAAATCATTATTGGTGTGGACAGGCCTTTGAGCCCTTAAGTATCTGGTCTGGTATATGGTCATGCGAGGACTCGGAACCGTACTGTCCTCTAGGGTCCTCATAGCACTCGTCCCTGTGTTCGATCTGCACTTCGTTGTACGTCGCTCTGGATAAGAGCGTCTGCTAGACGCCTCTAATGTAGTGTAGTGTAGTGTAGTGTAGTGTAATGTAATGTAGTGTAATGTACTGTAGTGTAGTGTAGTGTAATGTAATGTAGTATAATGTACTGTAGTGCAGTGTAATGTAATGTAATGTAGTGTAATGTACTGTAGTGTAGTGTAGTGTAGTGTAATGTAATGTAATGTAGTGTAATGTACTGTAGTGTAATGTAATGTAATGTAATGTAATGTAATGTAATGTAGTGTAGTGTAGTGTAGTGTAGTGTAGTGTAATGTAATGTAATATAATGTAATGTGAAGAAGGAAAGAGACTCACGGAGGCCACAAACAGGTCCCCGATGATCTCGGCGTCGTCCCACTCGGCCACGCGTGAGGACAGGGCGATCTGGAACATGGAGTGGCACTGCAGGATCTCCCGCAGACGGAAGAAGATGGGCCGGATCTTCCGCTGGCTCAGGATCCGAGGGTCTGCCTCCAGCAGGGGCTTCTGGTACTCCTGGGCCAGATCAGAGCAACAACCATCACTAATAATCCTTTAATAAGATGACACTGTTACCTAAAGCAGGGGCGTCAAACTCCAGTCCTACAGGTGTTTGTGGTTTCCTTTCAATTCGCAGCCAATTAAGGCCTTGAGGACAAGGTGTGTGGAGTCTTTAGCCAATGAAAGACTTTGAAATGTATCTCTTGGGCTGAAACACACCAAAAGCCAGCAGACACTGCGGCCCTCCAGGACTGGAGTTTGACACCCCTGATCTAATGTGACATACAGTTGATTAGACTATGCAGGGGACAACCCACACCTGGTGCAATGCAGGGTTAAGGGCCTTGCTCAAGGGCCCAACAGCTGTACAGATCTAACTGTGGCTACATTGAGGCTTGAACCGCCAACCTTTCGGGTTCCAGTCATGTGCCTTAGCCACTAGGCTACAGGCTGCCCAGAGACGCACGCTCACACCTAAATGAAAATGGGTCTTTTGGATCAGACTCATTGTGCTGGTAAGGCACCATAGCAACGGGGAGGGAGGTTCTGCGATATCCCACTTAGGCCTGCGAATCCTCCCTCCTTATTACCTCAGTAATTGGACAAATCAATCCTGGGCTGTTCACTCCCGCCTGGGTGTATTCAATAAGCACAGCTCTAATGGACGGGGAGTGGAGGTGTGAATTTAAGCAGCTCATATCCTATAGCAGGATAAATACACACTCACGCATTTACCCTCCTGACGCACGATAAGCACACACTCTCGCATTCAGTCTCCTAACACAGGATAAACACACACTCTCCTGACACAGGATGAACACACACCCCACACTCTCCCCACACAGGATAAACACACACTCCCACACTCTCCCCACACAGGATAAACACACTCCCACACTCTCCCCACACAGGATAAACACACACTCCCACACTCTCCCCACACAGGATAAACACACACTCCCACACTCTCCCCACACAGGATAAACACACTCCCACACTCTCCCCACACAGGATAAACACACACTCTCCTGACACAGGATAAACACACACTCCTGCATTCACTCTCCCCACACAGGATAAACACACACTCTCCTCACACAGGGTAAACACACACTCCTGTTCACACAGGGTAAACACACACTCCTGTTCACACAGGGTAAACACACACTCCTGCATTCACACACTGTTCTGTCATAGAAATAGCACTATTCTTTATCACACATGTGTTAGGTCTTTAAAACAGAATAAATATTTGATGTTTTTATTTTCTCCTTTCAGCACCATGGATTTAATTCCCTATAAATTTCCTGTAGAAGTCAGACGTGAGTAAATACAATTTCAGATCTGCATACTGTTTGTTTTTCCACATCGTTGGTACATCTGCCACAGTCCCTTGACACAGTCAGTGCTGAATTATAGAGAAGTATGAAGTTTAAACTGCTCAAACGCATAATCAGTAGCCAAAGCGCAGCAACAAAGATTCGCCAAGGAATTAGTTCCCTGACACAAACAAAACTGAAGAGATATGAATAGTCATGCTTTTTAAAATAATTCATCTTTGTTACATTAGCCAATGGCTTATTGACAAAACACCAAGCCGCGTACATGTTAGAAGGGCTCATTTGGAATTAAGTCAGCAACTTTTCTTATTACCATTATCATTTTGTTTTTGTATATTATTTGACAGCCTTGAAATTCTGTGCCCTGAAAGTGAGTAGAAATGCTAAACATCTCATTCGCATCTTTCATTTCTGGCACAAGGAGGATAATATTCAAAAGGAATAATCATATTCAGCAACAAAAGCCACCATAACATAAATCTAGACATAAAAAAAACAGGGCAGGGGTTTCTCAGAGAGAGAGAAAAAATGACATTGATACAGTGGATCCCGTTTCTTTTCATGCCTGTATCTTTCCATCTCGAAAGAGAGATAACAAATACTGCTGCCGTCTCCACTCATGGAGGGTTTGAAAAGAAAAGCGACTGGACGATATCCCGTTTAGAGTACCTGCTCTCTGAAGATTAAGCTGTAAGTGATACGGAAATAGCAGATAAAAGCAGTCTGGCTGGCTCCCAGCTCCATCTTTGATGCTGCTTGTCAGCTATTGCCACCGTTCTTTGGCTGCGGGAAAAACCTCCATTTTGTACATCAGTCGGTAATTTCAAGTCTTTGAAATAATGACTATGAAGACGTGATAACCACACGCGCTCGCTGGCTTTTCCGTTGTGTTTGTGTTTGTGTTTGTGTTTGTGTCCGACACAGAAGATAAATGGAAGAGCCCGGCTGGGACTGGTAAAGGAAACGTGAACCTGGAGTTCGACTGAATGAGTCGCTGATTACAGACAAACAAGGAAACAAGATGGCTGATTGATATGCTCTGCGATATTCATAACTCTGCAAGAGTGTGAGCGTTAGTGCGTATGTGTGTCTGTGCGAGAGGGTGTGAGTGCATGAGTGTGGGTTTTTGCAGTAAGTGTGTGTGTGTGTGTGTGTGTGTGTGTCGGAGTGTTTGTGTGTGCGAGAGTGGGTGTGTACAGTAACAAGGAAGTGGTTAGGGGTGGAATTGGTTACGTTTCTGTGAGTGGCTAGATGTGTGAATGGGGTTGTTTGCGTGTGTTAGGTTGAGAGGTTAGGAGAGTGCGTGTGCGTGGTTAGGAGTGGAATTGGTTACGTTTGTGTGAGTGGTTAGGTGTGTGAATGGGGTTGTTTGGGTGAGTGGGTAGGAGGGGGCGTGGTTGGGTGTGTTAGTTTGGGAGGTCAGGAGAGTGAGTGTGAGTGCTTAGGAGGGGGCGTGGTTGGGTGTGTTAGTTTGGGAGGTCAGGAGAGTGAGTGTGAGTGCTTAGGAGGGGGCGTGGTTGGGTGTGTTAGTTTGGGAGGTCAGGAGAGTGAGTGTGAGTGCTTAGGAGGGGGCGTGGTTGGGTGTGTTAGTTTGGGAGGTCAGGAGAGTGAGTGTGAGTGCTTAGGAGGGGGCGTGGTTGGGTGTGTTAGTTTGGGAGGTCAGGAGAGTGAGTGTGAGTGCTTAGGAGGGGGCGTGGTTGGGTGTGTTAGTTTGGGAGGTCAGGAGAGTGAGTGTGAGTGCTTAGGAGGGGGCGGGGTTGCGTGTTTGACACGCCGTAGTGACTCACCTGCAGGACTCTCTTCAGGGACTCCAGGTAGCTGCGCTCGCTCTGAACGATGGAGCCCAGGATGTGCCGTCGGACGACCTGAGGCCCCGGGGCCAAAGCAGGAGGTCAGACACAAGAACACTGACAGCACACTCAAACTGCACACTGAAACTGCACACTCAAACCTCACACTCAAACCTCACACTCAAACCTCACACTCAAACCTCACACTCAAACCACACACTCAAACCTCACACTCAAACCTCACACTCAAACCATGCACTCAAACCTCACACTCAATCTACACACTCAAACCACACACTCAAACCTCACACTCAAACCTCACACTCAAACCATGCACTCAAACCTCACACTCAAACCTCACACTCAAACCATGCACTCAAACCTCACACTCAATCTACACACTCAAACCACACACTCAAACCTCGCACTCAAACCTCACACTCAAACCATACACTCAAACCTCACAGAGAACCCAAAGCCACAGTCAAAGAGCCATTTTATCAGTGTCTTCATCGACATAAACAGTGTTTGTGATGTAGCATTTTTCTTAAGCGGTAATATTTTAAACCTGCTCACTTTCCCACGGGGCACGATGAAACACGTCTAGAAAGAAATGCGGCAGTTCGATTAACCTTTTCTTTGGCGGCCTGTTACGGGAGTGGATCAGATAGCCGAGCACGTTGTCACAGCGTTTCACATCACACAAAGCAGCGACACCAAACAGCTGCTTATCAGCCTGGCTCTGCGCCGTACGGCTGTGTGGCACCTCACTGACAGTGACTGACACCCAGCGGCACCACGACCAGCAGCAGGGAGAGAGGAGAGAGGGGCATACACACTTTTACACACACACACACACACACTTATACACACACTTATACACACACACTTATACACACACACACACACTTATACACACACCTGCTGGCTGCTCAGTCCGTGGGGCATGGGGCAGAGCTGGGGTGGAGGGTGTTTGGAGTCTGACACGGTCACATCCAGATACCCAGCGTCATCCTCCGTCTCTTCTGCAAGGGCACAGAGACACACAACAGACATTCAGACACACACAACAGACATTCAGAGACACACAACAGACATTCACAGACACACAACAGACATTCAGACACACACAACAGACATTCAGACACACACAACAGACATTCAGAGACACACAACAGACATTCAGAGACACACAACAGACATTCAGAGACACACAACAGACATTCAGACACACACAACAGACATTCAGAGACACACAACAGACATTCACAGACACACAACAGACATTCAGACACACACAACAGACATTCAGACACACACAACAGACATTCAGAGACACACAACAGACATTCAGAGACACACAACAGACATTCAGAGACACACAACAGACATTCAGACACACACAACAGACATTCAGAGACACACAACAGACATTCAAAGACACACAACAGACATTCACAGACACACACAACAGACATTCAGACACGCACAACAGACATTCAGACACACACAACAGACATTCAGAGACACACAACAGACATTCACAGACATTCACAGACACACACAACAGACATTCACAGATACCCCCTCCAGCACCAGCCTCCCTCAAACCCAGAGAAAGCCCCCACTCCCCTGCCATTCTAACTGAGACCAGACACTTTCCTGCCCATAACTTCAGCAAAGTTTAGTTTTCACCAGGTTTCATTCTTAACGCAGTGTTTCTTATTTTATTTTTCCTGGTGGAATGTGTCGATAGTGCGCTGTACTTGCACATTGTACCTGCTAATGCATCCATTAATGCCACAGCTATTGAGGATTACAGTATTCGCAATAATAATTATACTGATAACAAAAATAATTACAGCTTTATACTGCCAAACACATGCGGCTTATGCGGTAAATAGGAATTTGTGAGGATGAAAACAAAACATTTTTTAATTTAAAATCTAAATGCTAATTCTGTGTCCGATTCAATATTTTTCTCCTGTCAGAAGCCTTTTCTCCTGCTCTTTAATCTGTGGTTTACAGGGGCGTACCACCGCTGTCCAGGAACAAACGCTAATCTGCTCACAGTGCAGTCAGGAAGTGTGGGCAATCAACTGCATTCATTTCCTCCAACCATCAAAAGATCTCAGTCATTCCTGAACCTGAGCTCCAACACCAGCTCGACTTCTTCCAATTCACCTAAGCATGTTTAATGCACGTCAAACTAATGTTTCTTTCAGATTCTTCAGCTAAAATCTGTGCAATACCTTTTTCATTAACAGGGGGAAATGTGCTAAAACACTAGCCTAACAATTCAACGGCCAATACAATCATGCAGTATTGTCAAATGTCAACAGCACTGGGTCCTCACTCCAGGTTCTGGAGAGCCACAGTTTTTGTTGTTGCTCAGCACTTAATTGATCAATTAAGGCCGTTAATTACACAGTTATCTCGCCTCACCTGGTTTCTGAAATCAAGGTGAAAACAACAGAGCAGCGCGCCCTGCGGCTGGTACAGAGGGTCAAAGTTCAGGCCAGCTCTCGGCGCAGAGACAGGCGCAGACGTGGGGATTACCCGAGTTGTCCTTCTTGTGCAGGAAGGCCACCTTACGTAGCATGGCTATCCTGGTCTTCTCAATCCCATCTTTAGTCCCGTTCCTGGCTGCCTTCATCAGCTGCTGCACCTGGGATTAGCGTGGGAAGACCACGGCAAAACGGGGAGATGAAACGATAGATAAAGAGGCAGATAGAGAGAGAGAGAGAGAGAAGGAGAGAAAAAGGAGGTCAGGCACGTTGATCTGGGAGGACGTGCTTCTGTTCCGAGAGGTCCGCGAGACGGAATAGCGGGTTTGGGTAGTGGATTCCCCTCTCAGAGTTCCTATTCCGCTTTCTACGGAAGATCTGAGCGGAGGGGCTTCAGCCACCGAGCCGTGGGACGGGATCAGACTTATCAGAACCGCTCCGGCTCTCAGCGGTGGAGAATGTGGGACCGGACAGGACGGCTGTGCCAAAGGTGCCCGCTCTGTCTCCACAGGCAAGGAGAGTGGAGTGCGCTTCCGCCCCTCGTTTCTCCGGAAAGTCCCCGACTTTAAAAAACCGGGCGGACTCCCGTCCGCAGTAACTCAGCGGAAAAGCCATTTCATGCGCAACTCCAGGATCCACAATAATTCACTTGGAGTACTTGCCGACGCCTCTGTGCCACTTTCTCTGGGTATTTATGTCTTAAAAGAGAATATTAATGTGTCCCCAGTTTCTGCTTTGGAGGAGGAAACTCGGGACACGCAGCTTCTTTTCGAGGCTGCGAGGCTTTCAAACAGCTTTCGCAGTTTCTGATCTGAGAAACACAGCAGCGTACGCAGCATCACTAACATTATCGACAGAAATACGGGCAATTCAGAAGGCCAGTGTCATCGTCCCTGATTAACTGGCATAACACAGCAGGCTGACCATCAGAACCTCTTACCACTGGAGAGCTTTTTCTCGCTGCACGTTTTTTTTAAACCACTGGGGATTTTTAAAAACATATTTTTAGCACATTTGCTGTTTTTTTGGGGGAATTCAGATTTAGCACTTTCCCAAATTCCCTATTTCCTGTTTTTTTTATTTTTATTTTTTTCTATTTCTGTCTTCCTGAGTAGCCGCGCTCGTGTAAACTGAAAGTGACCCGGGGCGGAGCTGACGGAGCAGCCGGACAGATGGGGGCCGGTGACACGCACACACAAACACACGGCAGGGGTCCGCGGTGGCGGGACCGCGTCCTGCCCAACCGCCCCCCCCAGGAGAGGTACCTTGGTGTCATAGCTCTGCCTGATCTGGGTGACGTCTCTGCCCCCGAGCCTCATAGCCAGCTCGCGCTTGGTCTTGGCGCAACGCTCCTTCAGCCGGCGAACATCTGGAGGCAGCTGCGGGGCGTTGCCATGGCAGCGGTGCGCGCAGACGTAAGCGGGGTGGGGGTGGGGGGGTGGGGGTGAGGGGGGGGTGAGGGGGACGTGGATCAGGTGAGGGGAGTAGCGTGTGCAGGGTGGAGAGGTAGAGACACAAAAAACAGAAACGGAGACAAATATGGAGATGGAGATGGAGATGGAGATGGAGGGAGAGAAAAAAAAGAGGAAAGTGTCAAGGCAAGACAGGCAAGGCCGGTGAGTCACAGGATGTAAAAGAACAACGAGACACAGGCTGAGACGGACACTAGGTCAGTCGTCCGCAGGGCGGTGCACAGAGACTGAGGCAGCAAACGCTTACGGGGAACAGCTTCTTATCATTCAGTTCAAATCATCCCAGCATGCAGCGCTTCTCAGACAACGAGGGTTAATGGGGACTAGCCACAGGACTCAAACACGGCTGAAATCTCGAGTGCCTTACGCATCCGAATTTGAAATGAACACTAGCTTATGGTTCACACAATATCCCTTTTGTCTGACAATGCTTTTATTTCAGTGACAGCAAGAAGGCAGGCTTGCGGAAAGAGCAGAAGTGGTGCCAAGCCAAAATGAAAAAAAAAAAATCCTGAAAAGCGATGGAAGCAATTGGCTTCATAATGACAGCGTGTGTTAATTGACTATTTTGCGAGTTTAAGTGCGTGCCAAATGACCGGGCATCTTTGTTACGGCCAATATCCTGTCGGCTAACGGCACCTGGCGAATACTGCGCTCACACATTTGTAATTCTGAAGGTCTGCGATAATTGGCTAGACTTATTCAATGCTAATAAAACGGTGACTCATTGAATCGCGCTGTCGTCACCGACGACTGACCGAAACTTAAATCAACTGAGTCTCCAGCTCGGAGGAGAGCGCTCTCGGGTTTCTGCCAAACTGACGGCGCTCAAATATAACACTTATGCAGTTAACTGTTAATCAGGTTATGCAGAACATACTGCAAAACGTCAGTGTCTGAACAAGCTTTCTGGTCTCGTAATAAGACATAAAATATTAAGGAGGACATATTAGCTTGTTTTAAGTTAATGTTAAAACAAGAATCTTTTGTAATGCTTGACAAGTGAAATGTTCTTATTCCATTGGTAAAACTGTCTTACCTCATTGGCAATATTTCCATCTTAAAGTATTTCGCAAAAGAGTAAAAGAAATACGATTTTAAGGTTCATAATAGGACTAAAGTACTCGTTATTATTGAGTTTTTTGCAGTGCAGGAAAAAATATTCAGAAGCTGAATATTACTTCACTTTAAATTACTTTGGGACACTCTGCATGTGATTCCCCTTTCTCTAGGATGAACCATTCGTCAAGCATCTCAATCACAGGGTAACTTAATAGAGAGACCAAACATATTTACCAAACGTACCAGACTTACCAAATCTTATAAAACTACATCCGCAATGTGCATACCAATGTAGTAAACCAAACACTTTAACTTTGTGTTATAACATAACATTTCAAAATAAACACATGCCCAAAATGATGCAAACAATATAGAAAGAATATGGTAAAAAGACCATAAAAAAAGACCCATTACTGACCAAGCAGTCAGGAAGAACCTGAAGGAAGTCAAGAAAAGAAAAGATTCTCAGAACACACTCTAATTCACAACACATAATTGCAACAAGGAATCTTTAGAATGTCACATTTTACTCCACAGCACAACGTAACACAAAGAGCAAATAACAAGGTAAGAGCATTATAAACATTTCAATTTCAGACAAACTTTACTGAAGCGTCTGCAGAGCACACGGCTCGATCTGACAAACACCCGAGAGCTACGGTATGTCACAATGCCTGAAAAGCTACCAGCATTTCTACCCTAAATCGGGGGTAGGGGGGATTAGCACTGCGCTAGCCTACGACGCAACAACTCGATGTTGCACACTTGCCTGTGGGAGACCGGTTGAGCTACACCACCACGGGGCCTCGGATAGAGACCGAGAGCTGAGGGAGTGAGCCGGCCGGGAGAGGGAGAGCTGGACCTGGGGCCGTGCGGAGGAGAGAGTGCGTCAAGGGCGGCACAGAAGAGACTGAGACGGAGAGACTCGTTCTGCGGCACGCCACTCGGGAAAGGGGCATGTGAAACGGAGGGGGAAGTCCGTGGAGGGGAAGTAGAACTGAAAGAGACTTCTGCCTCTCCGCTGGCTTGGACAGCGATGGCAGCGGTTCGCCGTGTTAGGCACCAGCTGGGCTGCACATCGCTGAGGGAGGCCGTGTCTGATCCTCCCGGCAGTTTAACGGCTGTCTGAGAGATTAAGCGCTGGCTGCTGCAAGTGCAATGAAACCACCAGCGACTCATTACATTAGTTATGGGCTGTGTTCGAAGCCGCATACTTAGCGTACTACTCGTACTTCATCCCCGCGAAAATCAGGCTGAAATTTAGTATGAGAAGTACGCTCGTATGCTTTGAAACACAGTCGTAGTTATTTCACACCCAAGAACAAGTGTGTATGTTTCTTCTTCTTTTTTCTTGTTGTTGTTCTTCTATTTTTTAATCAGCGCGTTGATGTTACATAACTTAATTATGATTTTACTGTTACACCTTATGAAATATCTGGCCACGGATAATTAGCAGACACGCAACCACAGTTTGTTTACCTCTTATTATAAAATGTGTGTGTGTGTGTGCATCCGCATGTGTGTGTGTGCTTATTCTGAATGTAAACACATTTTAATGCATTGTTATTTTTAGTCAGCCACTCGTCCACACTGTTGGCAAATGCTGCCCCCTTGTGGAATGTATTCAGACTGCAGTGCGATTAAAGGCCATTGCATCAGCCTTTGAACACGGGCAGATTTCACCCTGAAAGCCTGCAGTTAGAAGTGTCAGGATGGGCAGATCCTGGAAGACTGGCACGGTGGGTTCCTTGTAGAACAGACCCGACTAAAACATTACATATATAGGGAAACAAAAACATTCTTCAGCTGTAATTTGGGAACTCTTAAGAAATAAATCAGATCACACAAATTAATGGGGTAGTTAAATAATTACTAGTAGAGCACAAATTGGCAAGGTCATAGCTGATATGGGTTCAGAATTCCTTCATTTATAATATATTTGGGCATCACATGGAAGGTCAAGTGTTTATCTTTCAGGAAGTACTACCCAAGAAGTCACATTTTTCCATGATGTTTTAGCATTTGGTAAATGGTTGGCATTTATAGAGCGCCTTTATCCAAAGCGCTGTACAATTGATGCTTCTCCATTCACCCATTCATACACACACTCACACACCGACGGCGATTGGCCGCCATGCGAGGCGCCGACCAGCTCGTCAGGAGCATTTGGGGGTTAGGTGTCTTGCTCAGGGACACTTCGACACAGCCCGGGCGGGGGATCGAAACCGGCAACCCTCCGACTGCCAGACGACTGCTCTTACTGCCAGAGCCACGTGATTAATCACAGATAAGTGTGGCCAGATATTTCCCCCAGAAGCAGTAGTCCTGATAATCTTTCAGCAGCTGCTTCCTTTTCCCCCGTCAGACTCAGTCAGGAATGTGCAGAAGGGCCTGTTTATGTGTTACCGCCGTGATGCAAGATGGCCGTGATACACACCGCCCTCCCACGCTACGCTACCCTTAGCGCTTCGCCCCTCCGTCTGTGGGAGTCTACACGGAGCGGGGCTGCGCAGAACGAGGTTAGTGTAAACAGGGGCGTGATTCTGCGCGGGCCGGGCGAAGACGACCCCGCGGGTCCTTACCTTGCTGCGGGCGGGCGGCGCTCTGCTGTCGGTGTCGGAGTGCTCGTCATAGCTCTCAAACTCACTGGAGCTCCAGCCGTTGTCCGCGCCCTCCGACTTCTGCACGTCTTCATATATCAGGGTTTCTGACGGACAGAGGGGAGAGGGTAACACCGCCGCTAACACACACACACACTCACACACTCACAAATATATATATACACACACACACACACACATATATATACACACACACACACACACACATATATATATATATACACACACACACACTCACACACTCACAAATATATATATATATATACACACACACACACACTCACAAATATATATATACACACACATACATGCTTAGATACACACACTCACACACACACATATATATATATATATATATATATACACACACTCACACACAAACACACACACATATATATACACACACAAACACACACACGCACACACATATACACACACACGTAGATACACACACTCACACACAAACACACACACACGCATAGATACACACAGACACAAACGCACATACAGACATGCACACACACAGGCATGTACACACACATGCATGCAAACACATACAGACACATATACACCCACAGACACACACGCACACACACACACAAACAGACAAACCACATTGCTGACACATCACAAAATCGCAGCATGCATCCGACGACAACCTGCTCATCAGCCCAGCACGAGTTACACTGCAATATAAACATAGCATAGGTAGCTAAATAAACACACAGAAATGCAAGCAAGCAAGCAAGCACACACACACACACACACACACACACAAAACCTTCATAACTGACACAGTGACACATAAACCCAGCGTGAAGAGTACAGACAATATTCCCGTCCATAACCCACATATACAGCCCGGCAGCAGGGGTCCAGCGGTACTGACACCACCCCCGACGTTCAGGCCTACAGACCTACAGACCCGGGTCAGCGCACTCACCTTCATCTTCAGGAGTGAGGAGGCCCTCGAAGGGCACGTCGTCGTAGATCACGTCCGGGCTCTCTGTTTCAGCGGGGGCCTGGGGTTCGAGCGGCGTCTGGCCTGGGGGAGAGAGAGGGAGAGAGGGCACGCCCTGTGGGCCTTGCTGCTGTAGATCGCGATGGTGTGGGACTCCCTGCAGTCTGCAGTTTCTCTCTCTCCCTCTACCTCTCTATATCTATCTCTCCCGCTTCCTCTATGTCTATCTCTCCCTCTCTCTTTCTCTCTCTTTCTCGCTCTCTCTCTCTCCCCCCTCTCTCTGTGTCTATCTCTCTCTTTCTCTCCCTCTCTTTGTCTATGTCTATCTCTCTCTCTCTCTCATGGGGGCTGAACAGAGAAGGGGGTGGGGGTGGGGGGGGGGGGGGAGTGCTTGCAACTGCCAATTTGGTAGTGCAGTGGAGTCAGCAGGAGTTGTTTTTCGAGAGTCTCATTGACCAACTTGACATTCCAGAGAGATTTCAGAGTGGTAAACATTCTTCCCCCACGTCTAACACTGTTTCTAAACCAAGGTTTGGGCCTTCAGCTCATACATGATTCAAATCATTTACAATAATCCTTCAGCTGAAACACAATTCAAATCGTTTAAAATAATCACACGATTCAAATAATTTAAAATAATCCTTCAGCTCAAACACAATTCAAATCGTTTAAAATAATCACACGATTCAAATCATTTAAAATAATCCTTCAGCTCAAACACAATTCAAATCGTTTAAAATAATCACATGATTCAAATCATTTAAAATAACCTTTCAACTCAAACACAATTCAAATCATTTAAATTGATCCTTCAGGTCATACACGATACAAATCATTTAAAATAGTCCTTCAGTTTATACACAATTCAAATCATTTAAAATAATCCTTCAACTCACAGACTATTCAAATCATTTAAAATATTCCTTCAGCTCATACATGATTCAAATAATTTAATATCATCACACGATTCAAATTACTTAAAATAATCCTTTGACTCATACAGGATTCAAATAATTTAAAACAATCCTTCAGTTTATACGTAATTCAAATCATTTAAAACAATCCAGGCTTGGCATTACTGGTTTATTACTTACTACTTGTGTATTATTAGCATTGACTGGTCCAGTGTCAAATTATTATCTGTGTGTTTGTGAGTGTGTGTGTAAGGGCATGTGTGTTTTTTAGTTAGTGTTCTTTCCAGCAGTTTCTTCTGTTATTATGCACTATGCATTATTTAATATTTTATTTTTCTAGTCTGGCTTTCGAAAAACTATTTTCTACATGCAAGGGGAATGAAATTCAATATCCACAAATAAAACAAGTATTTCCCCGGTGGTGTTCCTGGCCAATAAAAAACAGCACACAAGACATGTTTCTGGTCAAGCCTGTGGGGAGTAGGGAGCTGCCTAGGAAGTTTGACAGGCAACCAGAATGTTGCAGGTTTAACTCCCATGCTGGCCAATGCTGCTCCAGTATCTTTGCCTGGCCCCCATAATTCAAGCGAATATAATTGATATTGCACTCAAAAATATATAATTCAATGTGAAACACAGTATATATTCCTGTCGAATTCTCCAAGCATTTAAAAAATAATGAGCTACAAATAAAAAAGGCTTTGCGATCGCTCTGAGAACACTGCGTTCCAAGGCATTAAGTCATAATTCAACATAAATTCCACTTCCTTTCATCAGCGCTCCTATAAATAAGTGATAAAGCATCAATAGTTCATTTTAGCAAAGAAGCCAACGAGTTCTGAACATATTTCTTAGCCTTTGGCACCCACAGCTATCCTGGAAGTTATTGAAAAATTCAACAAGAACAAAAAGCAGAACTTTTCCAGAAAGTTTCTGTTTTATCACGTCTCATCTTTATCGAGAAGGAACGTGCATCAAATATCTGTTTTTATCACCTGATTGCATCAGATCGACTGGCTTATCGCCAACATCAGCCTTTAGCTCTCTAACACTTATTCATGAGACCAGAATCCCGCCAGAGTAACTGCAATGTGCTGTCAGTCATTGTCCTGATTCACTCAGCAAAGGCTCAGACCAATGAAAGCAATGTGATTGTTTTAAATGTGTGCATCCTTATGAAGTATTTGTCTGTCCAGCCATTCTGGCCTTGAAGAAATGCAACTCGCATCACACACTAAATTACAGTAGGATTAAGCGTACCAACCATTTACTGGCTGACTTCTCCTACAGGTTCAGTAATGGGTGGAAGCTTTAAGACTGGTATGGGACACGATCTGTGTCATTTTAAAATTTGTATTTTTATGCAGATTGCAGAGCATTCAATTATGTTAACCAAATTTATTGAGTGTATTTATTTTGTGTTTTTTATTATGGGCCATTGAATCAAATTAGCTGATTGAAATAGTAGATGAGTAATGAATTATTCCTGTGAAGGACTTTAATTGTGCTGTTGATTTTTCTGAAGGGCGAAGCAGTCGCACACTTGCGGCAGATGGAAAGCAGATGTTAGGGCAGACTGTTAAAGTTGAATTCCATTCCTGGGAGGAGAGCTCTGTTGTGACAGACTCACAGGACACACACAGTACAAAGTACAGACACACAGGACACACACAGTACAAAGTACAGACTCACAGGACACACACAGTACAAACTACAGACACACAGGACACACACAGTACAAAGTACAGACTCACAGGACACACACAGTACAAAGTACAGACACAGTACAAACTACAGACACACAGGACACACACAGTACAAAGTACAGACACAGTACAAACTACAGACACACAAGACACACACAGTACAAAGTACAGACACACAGGACACACACAGTACAAAGTACAGACACAGTACAAAGTAGAGACACACAGGACACACACAGTACAAAGTACAGATACACAGGACACACACAGTACAAAGTATAGACTCACAGGACACACACAGTACAAAGTACAGATACACAGGACACACACAGTACAAAGTACAGACACACAGGGCACACACAGTACAAAGTACAGACTCACAGGACACACACAGTACAAACTACAGACACACAGGACACACACAGTACAAAGTACAGACTCACAGGACACACACAGTACAAAGTACAGACACAGTACAAACTACAGACACACAGGACACACACAGTACAAAGTACAGACACAGTACAAACTACAGACACACAAGACACACACAGTACAAAGTACAGACACACAGGACACACACAGTACAAAGTACAGACACAGTACAAAGTAGAGACACACAGGACACACACAGTACAAAGTACAGATACACAGGACACACACAGTACAAAGTATAGACTCACAGGACACACACAGTACAAAGTACAGATACACAGGACACACACAGTACAAAGTACAGACACACAGGGCACACACAGTACAAAGTACAGACTCACAGGACACACACAGTACAGAGGGCAGACAAGACAGACAGACACAGTACAAAGGAGGTTCAGCACTAGTTTTCTGAGTGGGTGCAAACGCCATCCTCAAAACCACATCACAAACATCACCAGTGTGTCTTAATGGAGACCAAGTATAGAACTGATCTCAGGATCTATCCAGCTAACTCCACCGTGCCCTCTCTGATTGTTTGTGCAGTGCCTCTGCGGATGTTCTGTGAATGATGAAAACCCAGGGCAACTGTTTGGTTTGATATGCTGGCATTTTATGAATCAGCCTCATTTTCACAGGCTGCACTCTTCAGACAGTTAATCTCTAGACTGAATCACAGTCCAGATAGTGATTACAAGCCAATTAGATCTATAAATAAGTCAGTCTTAACAAGTTTAAGATCATATATTTATAACCTTTTTACCAAACGACACAAAAAAAAAAGATTTCTGCATGACACGGGGGCGACATGGCTCAGGCAGTAAGAGCAGTCGTCTGACAGTTGGAGGGTTGCCGGTTCGATCCCCCGCCTGTGTCGAAGTGTCCCTGAGCAAGACACTTAACCCCCAAATGCTCCTGACGAGCTGGTCAGCGCCTTGCATGGCAGCCAATCGCCGTTGGTCTGTGAGTGTGTGTATGTGTATGAATGGGTGAATATGAAGCATCAATTGTAAAGTGCTTTGGATAAAGGCGCGATATAAATGCCTGCCATTTACTATTTACATGGGATATTCGACAGTGACAGAGTATAGCTGTAGATACAGCGGCACTGATTGCCATTTTATCCAGCCTTTCTTTGAGTGGAGTACACACACGTCACTGCTGGGCCAGAGAACAGAACCTGCTGGACTGATTCTGGAGCTGTAACACTGCAGCTAATTTCAGGAAAGCAGCAGCAGTCCAACAAAAAGTCCTGGACGGGAACATAAACAGGAAATATTTTCAAAGTTTATCTCATAAATTGAGGCCATATATAGGGACACTTCACGGAGGCCTCAAAACAATGGCAACTGCACCAAATGAAATAAACAGGAATAAATCTGCTCTATTATGACAGATGCAGCCGCAGAGATATTCACACCTCTCCTGTCCTGGCATCTCCCAGCGTTTACTGCTCCAACTGTTCTCTAACGTTCTTATTCGCTGCCTTCTTGCTGACTTTGCTCCATTCACACGTCCAAAAGAGCCCACACCCCAGGTAGACGTGTAAGTAATCGTTTTTACGGCAGCAGGAATTTTTTAAAATCGCCGGACCGTGCCGCGGTCTCCAGCGCGGGGTTTCTGCTCCCTAATCGAGATGGATGACTGGCGGGCGGGCGGCAGGCGGGCGGGTTGGCCGGATCGAGGGGCCCGGGGGAGTCCCACAGCCGGCCCGTAATCAGCTCCGCGCTCCTCGAAGGTCTCCTCCAGAAACCCACTTACGGCTGCAGGAGCAGAGGGGTCAGGCAGGAGAGAGGAGTGACCTTGGCCCCCGGTCGATAAACGCTAAACACGCTCCCGTTACAGAACGTTCACGTTTCCATAGCGACCGCAGTCTGCAACGAGGTCTCACCTGTCGCCTTGGTGATGTTTTTTGTTTTGGGGGGGGGGGGGGGGTTCAGGGCTGGGGGGGGGGGGGGTTGTGGTGTCAGGGAGATGGGATATTTGAGCTAAATTTTGGCTAACATATGGCTAAAGTCAAGGATGTACTGTAAATAAGCAGTGCCTTGGAATTAAACCCACGACCTTGGGAGTTGTACGCCCAGTTCCCAGAGTACCATGCAACACTGCCACACACACACACACACACACACACACACACACACTACTCCTAGCAGTGGCAGGGATGTACCTGGGTTGGCTCAAACTACTGTTTACATCCCCAGACTGGCCCTGAGGGAATGTGTGCCTCTGTGCGGGCGAAGGGCGAGTTCAGACACCACACTGAACCATTCCGGGGACCGTGTGGAGAGCTGGGCTGAACAGACACACACACACACACAACCGCAAACATCGTCACGGCAACACAACGGTCACAGGCAATGGCTGCAGGGACAGGTTATCCGTTAATATGTGTCAGTGTTCTGGAGTAACAGTTAAGCTGTAAGACTTTGAAATGGGAGGTTATGGGTTCGAAGCCCAGCTGGATCTCAACCTGAACTGAATGGAACTGAAGGGGCAGCCTGTAGCCTAGTGGCTAAGGTGCATGACTGGGAATTATAAATATGATTATAAATAAAAACAAAATATTGAACAGTGAACATTTTAGACACTTAAACAAGCAAATGGACAGCAGCAGAGGTGACTGTGTCTCTTGAGGTGTTTTTTGGCATGTTAAACACACCTTTTTGTAAACCGTTTTGGTTAAAAGCATCAGCCGAATAACTAAATTGCAAATTGCATTCCTCAGTCATATTAGAAAATGCTTCAGCGACCCCATGTCCAGGTTGGCCGCGGAAACAGTGTCCTATTTTGAAAAGAGCCCACCTTCCCTAAGATGATGACCGAGCATCGTTTTGACCTTGAGGAAGCCTGCTCGCTCTCAGCCTGCACAATTGATTTTTAAAAAGGTTTAAAAAGGTTTATTTTACGGTCGATAGATTTTATATCACACCACATTGTGGCACAAGAAGGATTACTGGACAGGAATAGCCTGACTGCCAAGACTGCAGACAGAGTTATCCATTCAAAGCATACTTGTCTCTAGCCATTATTGGATAGAGAAAAATAATATCGGCATCTCTCAAGTATTTGGTGGTGAGAAGTTGGAAGAAGACTCCACCCACTGCACCAACTGTGATTGGATTTAAATGTGGACCAAAATTTTATTCTGGTAGCATACTTGTCTTGTCTAAATCCTTAAACATAGTGAAGTCCTAAGCATTACCACAGTGGAAGAGCCAATACCAGACTTTCACCATTAAACGTGAAAGGATATTAATCAAAGTTGCGATATAATTGCCAGAGTTCTTATGACACCAGTCGAAGAATGTATGAACAGTAAAAAAAAAAAAGATTTGCCAGTAACCCGCAATATGAGACTGCCATTTTAAGAACGCAGCAGAACAAACAATACACCGTGATCCGTGAAAGAATGCGCTGCAGCAGAGACCTTCTTTTGGATGTGGAGAAAGCGGTCGTCGTGTTGTCAGGCCTCCAGTGAGGTACGGCGGTGACTGTGTCTGAGTGATCAGCCAGATGATCACACCTCCCGCCGTGGGGCAGAATCTGACCTCCTACAGCAGGGGTGTCCTGGCGGTCGAGCTGCACGCTCACGCCTGTTTTCCGTTCTGGTTCCTCAGTGGTGGAATGACTTGCCTACCACTGTCAGGACGGCAGAATCCCTCCCCCTATTTCGACGCAGACTCAAAACACACCTTTTCAAACTCTACCTTAGTCCTCCCTCCTGATTTCCCCCGCCCCCCCTTTCTGATATCCCTATCCTCCTTGTCTAACCCCCCAAAACAAAAAAAATTGCACTTATGATAACTATATGTTTAGAACAGCATTTCATGTGTATTTTCCTAGTTATGGATGTGATGCTTTGACTTGTGGAAGAACCTATGCACTTGTAAATCGCTTTGGATTAAAAGCGTCTGCCAAATGACAATGTAAATGTAAATGCCCTGGGCATGTGTGGGCATGTGTGTGTGCAGGTTAGTGTTTCCTGCAGTTACCCTGGCTAAATGAGCCGAACTGTCTGTACACACCAACACTGGTTCACTCATAGATTAGACCGCAGATAAACTGTATCACACAGGGACACAAGAACAGTCTTCCACTGCATTGAATGCACTAATCAACAAATGTAGCTAAAATGAGCCATCCATCCATTATCTTAACCCGCTTATCCTGAACAGGGTTGCAGGGGGGCTGGAGCCTATCCCAGCATACACTGGGTGAAAGGCAGGAATACACCCTGGACAGGTCGCCAGTCCATCGCAGGGCACACACACCATTCACTCACACACTCATACCCACGAGCAATTTAGACTCTCCAATCAGCCTGACCTCTTCGGACTGTGGGAGGAAACCGGAGTACCCAGAGGAAACCCCACGCGAACACGGGGAGAACATGCAAACTCCGCACAGAGAGGCCCCGGTCGACCGGGATTCGAGCTAATTAAATAACTATCCCTATCATGCCAGAAGTGGCATGAAAACCATAAACGGATACAGCCCTCATTGCACACCTCTATCCAGACTTCACAGTGTCAAAAAAATCTGCAGAAATTTCACCCAGAATCCAGGTGTGGAAAGAACGCCTTGGGCTGTTTGAACACACCGATCTGAGCATCTTTGCTACTGGTCTTTTTAAAACCTGAGAGTTTGTGAGAACACTAAACAGAACTGGGCACAGTTCGCCTACCTCTCAAAAACCAGAATGTTATTCTCAGGAATGTCCTACACTGAAATCTGAAGTGGCTGATCAGTCTCAGCAACAGCATCCAGGCACGAGTCGTGGCGTCTGAGGGCACGCATGCGAGCAAATCGCATTATCTGAGCCGTCCGCCACTCACGAACACAGCACAGACTGAGCACATTGGGTTATAGAGGACGCAGGATGTATTTAGCATGACGGTTAACACGGGGTGAATGAGCAGTCCAGCTGACAAACACCCTACTGGCAGCATCGACTCAACTGCTGCCATGGGCTTGGCCACTGGAGTGCACTGTCCCTTTGAAATGGATTTAAAATAGATCAATCAAAAGAGATATAGAGGAAACGTCCCTTACCTTCGGAGAGGGTAGGGTCCAGTTCTCCTGAAGTGCAGGGAGACTCCCTGAAACATGAGCAAAAACAGCACTGTGTTATTCAGTGTATTCAGTTTAACAGCCCTGTGTCATTCAAATTTCAGGTGTAGCACTGCCAAATACGAAAATGTAAGATCAAAGGAGGGGCATAGCATGCTTGGGTGCACGCACACACACACACACACACACACACACACACGCACATATGCTCAGACATACACACACAGACACAGACACACTCTGAACATCTCTGAACACACAATGTGTCAAACCTCTAAGTGGATAGGCTACAGCAGCAGAAGACTTAATAAGTTGAAAAAATATGTCTAATAAATACATAATGAAGTACTCACTGAGTGTATAACCCATACATTTCAGAATGTCTTTTTAAAAACAAGAAAAAACCTTGTAAATAATGCATGTATTTTGCACACATTCATACAAAGGCACTTGAAAAAATTATTCTGTCTTCTAAATATGGTAGAAGGAAAGTGTTTTTGTCACTTTCAGTTCTTGAAAGAGCTTTCAGGCTATTTTTGCTCAATGTGAATAAACGCGTTTGCTCTATATGAGAAAATGGAACCCTTCTTTGTGTAGAACAGAATGCATCACCAGGACTGCTTCTGAACAGAACAGCCTTGCTACAGACGCCATAAAAGCCTCCCACAGTCTGGCTGTCATACGCAGTCTGAATAAATCGTTAGATTCTGAAAAGGAAATGCCTCACAATAGCACGCTTACATTAAGAGCCATATCTGATACTCCTTCTCTCCTACCCTGACACTCCCTCCTCCTCCACCTCCTACTCCTAGTTTTGAGAAAAATACCAAACAGAAACTAAAAAAAGAACAAACCATCTCCTTCATCCCCCAGTGAACTGGCACCAAGCGATTAAATATTGGTAACACTGTGCTGCGAGTTATGTCCCATTTTATAAAGCCTTTATTTTTTCATTTGTAGCAATGTGTTTGAATACTTACGAAGAGTGCTATACCCCTTATGTTATGCTTAAATTGCATAGTTTTTATATAGACACAACCTATCCCCCATCTAAAGTAAAGCATCACTCATGGCTCCTTCAACCTGCCACCTAATCATCCCCCGATTCAGTTGGCAATAACAATCTTCTTGTTCTCTCCCTCTCTACCTCAACTGGTGTGGTGAGCATTCTGGCACAAAATGGCTGCCATTACATCACCCTGGTGGGAGCTATAGTTTGTAGTTTGAGGAGAGATTCCCCCTCATCACTGTAAAGTGCTTTGGGTGTCTGGAAAAGCGCTGTATGAATGCCATGATCAAGCTACATTATCTATCACCAAAATATCAATGCTACAGAATGCAGTAATCAGGCATATAGTATGTCTCAGTGGCACTAGTCTTGAGAATCTGTGACATACTCTTCATAACTGTTCTTTTACCTTTATGACATATGAGTAGATTGACTGCTTCTGTTAAATCCTCAAATAAATAATCTGTATGAATTACAGGTAATAAGATGCAATCCTTCCAATCCTTCTCGCTTCCTGTGTTTCTTAAATGATAGTTATGCAAATGAAAGTCTGCTTCATATGTCAGTTATGTCGCGGGATACACCCCTGATATAGAAAATTAAAAATATTAAACCGAAGACATGATAAAACCAGATGTGCGGAAATACAGACAGCCTTGCACAGCTTCCAACAATTCTTCCCTTTTTCAAAACAAAAGAAGGAGCAGTTAAAAAGGACAAACAATGAATTCCCAAACAAACTTAGCGAACACTTGTTCTCACTATATCTGAGGAGAACCGACTAACCAGTGCACACCACTCCCACTTCCCATTTCCACTGTCAGAAAACAGAAACAGATAATGAAAGTGAAATGTACAACAGACCGTCCAGTTTATATTTCAACTGAAATTGAGACCGCAAGGGGACTTTATGAGAAAAACCCAGACTCAGATGTATAATTCTGGCACAAACAACTCCTAAATATTTAATGAAACATTTCTAAACCAACATGAATATTTCCCTGTGAATATTTCAGATATTCTACTTTCAGAAGCACAGTAAAGTGGAGAAATTTAGATGTAATATATTTACTTTGGGGACCTTTGAATTTTTACAAAAATACTCTCTGATGGTGATGGAATAAGCCCAAAACAGCATTTGAAAAACATAAAACCCAAGACATTGTCATAATCCCAATCCACGAAGGACTGTAATGTGACAAAGAACATTGTCAGGCTGGTTAAAGAGAACAGTTCATGTCTTTTCTGTTTAAAACTCAGGCACAACAAGGGACACAACACGTAGATACTCTACTCTCAGTCTATTTTGGCCCTGAGAATGGAGGACTAGGCCCAGGAACATGACCAAAAGCACTGCTCCCTCAGTTCCAGCCCAAGCCATGCGAGCAGCAGTCTGGGCCTGTATTCTCTCCAATTTCATTTCATGAAAAGTGTGTTTTCGCAGAGTGGCGACATTTAACGCTGACGTCGAGTCTTTGGTGCGGTCTGCTGTCGGACTATGAGAAATACGAGAAAAGAAAAATGTAAGTGTACTACCTCGACATACGTACAGAACTACCCCCCCCCGTGCTGTACCTCTAATGAAAGTTTGAACTTTTCACACAGTTTCCCTCCTGATGCTGGACCCTCGCTGACAGGAAGTGACTCACCCCATTGGCGACTAAGGAATGTGATACTGAAGCAGCCTCAGCCTAGAAACCGCACTAGTTCAGCAGACCAACGCTGGGCATGGCACACACTGTACAGTACAGTAAGTGATAAAGGTTCTCTGGTGTAGAGATGTTCCTGCCATTGACTTTATTCATGAGATACAGATTTATTTACATACAGGGAAGTGTCTGCTATGCAAAGTGAGCACAGTGGTTGCTGCAGGGTGCACACACACACGCACACACACACACAAACACTGCAGGTGCACACACACACACACACACACACACACACACACACAGTGTTTGCTGCAGGGTGCCACACACACGCACACACACACTGCAGGTGCACACACACACACACACACACACACACACAGTGTTTGCTGCAGGTTTGCTGCAGACACTCCTGGGGGCCAGGCAACACCTCGTATGTCAGGCGTATGATTAAGCTGAACTCTTCAGGCTAATTCACGCATTTGTATGCACTATGCATGTGCGTGTATGTGTGTGTGTGTGTGTGCACATGTGCAAGGGAGGGAGGGCAAGAGAGAAAGAGAGAGAGAAAGAGAGAGAGAGAGAGAGAGAGAGAGAGAGAGAGAGAGATATCAATTTTTCCCCAGGTGAAACAGTTCAACAGTTCAACAGCAGGTTGTTTACCTGCGTTTTTCCTGAGAGCATCTCCAGCATAGCGCTGATATAGCAGAACATTAATGATTCTCTCCTGCCTGTCTCCCCCTGTGGCATGGGGAGCATTGACCTCTCTCTCTCTCATACCTTCCCTGACCTTCAGACACCATCACAGACCTTGAGAGACCAGTGCTACTGATGCACAGAGAAGAGGGGCCACCAGCTCTTCACAAATACATTTCACTGGGAGAGCCATATGAATGAATGAGACCTGGTGTTCTAGCTGTGTTTAATTAGAAAAAAAAATGTGCCCATAGTTAAGATAACACGGCACTAGTGGGGATAAAAAATATGTCAAAAAATATATCAAATTTACATGGGTAGGATAGGGCACATAGCCTCTGACTTCCTTGCATCACTACACCACAGGTTTTTTTATTGGTTAATAATATAATAATAATTTGTTATTTAGCTGACACTTTTATCTGAAGAGACTTGCAGTTGATTAGACTAACTACGAAACATTATTCAGGTTTTGTTCAGTAGAACAGGAGAACGCAGACAGAGGTTTGTGGAATGGCTGCTCTCTGTACGCCTCTCTCTTACGCAGTGTAACGGATCTAAATCTCTGAAGAGAAAGTGTCCGCATGTTCTTCATCACCTTGCATTTGATTCCACGGAGAAGGGAAAATATCCAGCAGGACACTCTATCAAGCAGTGATACAAATTAATAAAAGAAAATGGAAAACCTTTCAGCAGTTACGGGAATAATGTGCATGCGTCTTCACGAGGTTTTGTGAATAGTAAATTTGATTTGCCATTTGATTTGACGATGCTGATCTATGAATGGATTCCACTGAGGCTCCAATGGTATCTACTGGACTTTTACACGCATTTTTTTTCACTCACACAAAACTGAGAGAAGTCAACGAGCAGCTGTAACGTAGTTACTTTCACATCAATCACGACATACTGAGTGCACGACGCTGAGACAGGACAAGATTGGTGAACGGGTTAGAAAATATCACAGATATTCTTGTACCAGTGCTCAACATCATCTTTCCTTCTTTCACAGATAGATTTGACACTTATTTTGAACATGCAGTCGTTTATCTGTGATTGAGATGACAAATGTTCATGAAAAATAAACTCTTTTCTTTGGCATTTTACTATACTGGTTTTTACTCTTTCCAGTAACATGGGCGACGTTCCAATATTTATCCTGCCTTCCCCGTGTCTTCAAAAGATTTGCATATTTTAAAACCTATAAACGCCTTTATAAGAAAACATAACAGCAGAAATCTTCTCAGATGCTCGTATTGAAACTGTTCAGAATAATTTAGTGACAATTAAAATGTGAAATGTTGGAGTGAAATTCTGTATTTTAAGCCAAAACACCCACACCAATATTTAAATAATTGGCAAGTCATGTAACAAGTTAGGTCTTTTGATTAGAAAAAAAAGGCTCAGCCTGCTTAACTTTCTTGGATGTGAATGCAGTGAGAGAATGCTGAACAGAAGGGGAGAGAGAAAGAGAGCGAGAGAGAGAGAAAGAGAGAGAGCGTAAAAGAGTGAGAGAGAGAGAAAAAGAGAGAGTGAGTGAGGGTCACATTTATTGTTACACACACAGACGTATGTTTGTATTCTGTTCAGACGTATGTTTAACAAATGTTCATTGTACTTGTTTTATTAACATACTGCTTATACTGTATATTGTTTTTCTAATACTTTGGCATATACATATGTATTTATGGATGTCATGCCAATGAAGCTCATTTGAAGCTCTTAAAAGAAAGTGAGAAAGAGAGAGTGGGAGAGTGTGTGAGAGAGAGAAAGACAGAGACAGGGAGAGTGAGAGAGGCAGAGACAGGGAGAGTGTGTGAGAGAGAGGGAGAGAGAGAGACAGAGACAGGGAGAGAGAGAGAGAGAGAGGGAGAGAGAGAGACAGAGACAGGGAGAGAGAGAGAGAGAGAAAGAGAGAGGGAGAGAGAGAGAGATAGAGAGGGAGAGAGAGACTCTCTCACTGTGTGCAGATCTTGCATGATGTCACAGTGTGCCCTCTATGGTGAGGTCTCTGACTCCGCCCTTTCCATCTGCACAGTAACTCAGGCCCGCAGTGGAAAACCACACTCAGCACAAATGATGGGGGCAGAGCAGGAATCCTCAGGACAACAGAGGGTCCCTTCACACACACACACACACACACACACACATACGCACACACACACACACACACACACACGCACAGATGCATGCACACATGTACAGACACATGCACAAATACACCCACCCACCCACACAGGCGCACAGACACACACATACGCACATGCCCACACACAGACACACACGCACTTGCACACCCACCCACCCACCCACACACACACACACACACACACACACACACACACACATACATACATACACACCCACATACAAACCCACAGAGGCATACACACATACCCACACACACACACACACACACACACACACACATACACACCCACCGACACAGGTACACACAGACACACACAGACACACACACACACACACACACCCATACAGGTACACACAGACACACACCGCCACACACACAGTACCAGTGCCCTACAGCGCAGGAAATCCCACAGGAAAGCACATTTTTCCCATTACCCATCATGCCTGAGAAGCATGGCCCCCAGCCCAGTGGAGATATGCGAGGCTGAAGCAGTGCAGCTCAAACACACAACGACACACAGCATCTGACAGCAGTGCAGCTCAAACACACAACGACACACAACATCTGACAGTGCTAACAGCTCCGATACTGAGGAGCCGGCATCGTTCCCAAAGCGCTCAAAAACAATGGGAATTCATGATCAAAGTTCACCGTAATTCATACAGAGACTGAATAACTAGAGTGAATAATATTGAGCAATGAGAGGCTTTCATATTAATGCTGTTTGGAAGTCATTTGAATGGACAGTAGAGTTCTTTTTAATTTTTTTAAATGATTTGCTCCTTAAATGCTAAATCATCAGAAGCCTAGAACATAGAATGGATGAAAGCAAAATGCGCCTTGATTATACCAAGTGGGTTTTTCATTTCGACACAATGAGTAATGGAGAGGAATTTAGTTCTAAGAGATTGCTAATTATAATTTGCACAACGGAACAGAAAACAGCCCGTCAGAACTGGATCACACAATAATCGTGTCCGGGAGAACATTGTGCCATGTCCTTCAGGTCCTGCTTCTATCACTGGGTTATCTTGCCAGTTCAAATTAACACTGATTCTACCACACAAACCTACATTTAATCATAACCAGCCAAGGGAGGAAGATGCATCTCAGCTGGGCACAAGAGTCCACTAAACATGGACCAGTGAAGCCCACTTGTTCACCTGACGGGATTATAGGCATGTGGATGCCTTAATATGCAATGGAAAACATGAATCATTAATGGAACCATTCCATTGATGAAACCATAAGCCATGGCTGAGATGGGCTTATTGGCGTACTGAGGTGCACGACCATCAAACCCTTCCCACAATGCACTACTGTGAGAGGAGAGGAGAAGGCAGTTGGCTCATCAGATCTTACAGCAGATCTTTCTTTAAAAAAAGGGCTAATTATGTTCAACAAAGCCCCCTCGCTGCCTCTTCTTATTTCTCCAGAATAAAGCCGTTCGCCTGACTGCACGCATCACTCCTGGCAGGTGGTAATCTCAGCGTTTTAAAGGCTTAATGCTTTCCAATGACAGCAAAAACAGCGCCACAGAGCTCCTTTATGTCAGTCATACGGTGATATTTATGGACGTAAGAATGAAAGTGGCTCACCCCTCCATAGTCTCAGTGACAGCTACATCTGTGGAAAAAGGAGACGTATTATATCAGATTCTCTGCCATCACAAAAGCCTGATGGTGCGGGAGAGGCAATATAAATCAATTTTAACAAAAAACACTGAATAATTTACACTGTTATTTCATTGTTGCCGGAATGAAGAAGAATCGTGTTAAGTGGTAAGTACGCTGACAAGTCTGATATATGTCATTCAGTTTTTACATTTTTCCCCAATTGGACTTAGCTAAAGTTCTTGCAGTTCAATCTGTTCATATCTTAAAACCATTGTTCAACTTTATATTAGTGCAGCATTCACCAGATGTTTAATACATGTACCTTAATGTTTTATACATTTAATAAATACAGCATTTCAATAATTTAATAAATTCGACATTTAGCAAATGTAGGAAATATTTGTGTGAAACATTAAATGAATGTGTGAAACTGAGCTCATTTAGGGTTATAGGGTCATGTTACTATGCTGTAGAATGAGAGAGAAGCATTTTTCCAAATCACTAATATCTTCCAACAATGTCCTGAACTCCTTTATTTCCACCTGCGCTGGGTGTAATGTCCATCTCGAGAAACCTTGAGAAAACACTGTATATATTTAATGTTTTTCTGCTTATCAAGTTTCCCCATGGCTTATGGCTTCATGCTAATATCTCTATAAAGACCGTATTACTACTTTACTGTAAAAAAGGTGCTATTTAAATAGAGATTATTTTTATTATTAGATCTTCTCCATAACAATATTGTCCTTCTTGGAAAGTAAGTGTTTTATGATAACACATATATGCTGATGATTAAATAATCAAGCAATATTTTCAATGTATTTTAAGAAGTATACCTCATTTGTCTCATATTCATTCTATACTGCACATTGAATTAGACTTTATGGCATGTATCACAAGCACACAGAATTGCATTGGGTGAGGCAAACAGCCAATAGTTAAACAGAGTGAGGCTTTAGGGGGCAGGTGTTTGGTTCTCACGCACTGGTGTGTGTTCTGGCACTGCGGACACACACAGCGGTGAGCTTGAGAGAGAGGTCACAGTAATTCCCTCTGGCTTTTACTCTGAACTAAACTGTGAGTGAGGTCGCAGTGATTCGTGCTCACAGTGCAGTCCATAAGTATTTGGACAGTTGGCACAATCTGTGCGCTTTTGGCTCTGTACTGCAGCACGTTGGATTTGAAATGAAACGGTGAATATGAGGTTAACGTGCAGACGGTCACCTTTAATCAAGAGGGTGTTTACATTTATATCGGGTGTTACATTTATATTTGTGTGTTGCAAATTACATTTATAAAAGGGTTCACATCCCTTTTTAAGCATAGTCCCCCCCATTTTAGCAGATGAAAAGTAATTGGACAGTTGGCCTCTCAGCTGTTTCTGATTAGACAGGTGCATTCACTCGCTTCCTTAGTGCAGGTATAAGAAAGCTTTCATTATCTAGTCTTCATTCTAGGCCTTTGGTTGCCTTTAGAGACTGTTATGGGCCTTTGTCAAACAGAGCTGTGCCAATGAAAGTCAAGGAAGCCATAATGAGGAATGAAAAATAAATAGAAACGGTCAGAGGCCGCAGACTGTTCCGTACCTGTGTCATTGAGACGGAGAGCTGTGTCAGCACTGGAGCCCTCCTGGCCAGCAGGGGGCGTGCCGCTGTGTCTCTGCAGTGTGCTCGCTGAGGGCTGCTTCAGCGCTGAGCTCTGGCTCCCTTTAGCCCCAGGGATCTCCGCGGGTACCACAGCAGCCCTGGGGATCTCCGCGGGTTCCCCGGCAGAGCCGACACCGTGGTCCTTCAGAGCCGAGCCGTTCGGG
This sequence comes from Conger conger, assembly GCF_963514075.1. Lineage (NCBI taxonomy): Eukaryota > Metazoa > Chordata > Actinopteri > Anguilliformes > Congridae > Conger > Conger conger. Next base: position 47,652,106 of record NC_083769.1, on the reverse strand, counting down.
ATTCTCTCCGCCTCCTCTTCGCTGTCCTCAAACTCAAACTTCTCCCCCTGCTCTTCATCGTCGTCATCCTCCTCCTGCTGCGGCAGAGCTTGGGACGTGCAGGTGGACATGAGATCTGAAACAGCAGCGGGAGGAAAATGAGTGTCAATCTGCTGCAGATCCAAGAGCTTGAGGATGTTTCTGATCTGGCTGGGAGCCATGACATGACACACACACACACACACACACACACACACACACACAGAGGCTTGAGTTGGGTTTTCAAAACAAGTCCTCACAAAGTCAAATTACAGAGAACGTAATTTTATTACACGTTATTCCTGTTCCACCACACTCTCAGAAATAAAGGCATGAAAAAAAGGTGTCTAAAAAGGTATAAATGCTTGTCACTGGGGCGGTAGTATCCTACAGGTACATTAAATTATACCACGAGCCATTACATTACAGCATTGGCATTGGAATTTGGCAGACGCTCTTATTCAGAGCAACATTCAGTTGATTAGACTAAGCAGGAGACAAACCTCCCCTGGAGCAATGCAGGGTTAAGGGCCTTGCTCAAGGGCCGAACGGATCTTACTGTGGCTACACCGGGGATCGAACCACCGACCTTGCGGGTCCCAGTCATTTACCTTAACCACTACGCTACAGGCCGCCCTATATAGCCAGCAATATATAATCACGTTGTACCTTTTATGCTTGAAAAACGTACTCGTTTGTACACAGAGCAAAATGTCTGTACTCTCAGGGTACATTTGGGAAAACTGAATCCTTGAAGAAGAAAAATATACCTCCACTGTCAGTTCATTTGTGAGAGCACGGGATCTGTGAAGTCACCCACAGCAGCGGTGGCTGGGGACCTAGACCCAGGGGGGTGAACGAGACTGTGGCCCTAACCCAGGATTGTGATTGCGTCTCGTTAAAAATCATCCATCCATCCATCCATTGTCTTAACCCACTTATCCTGAACAGGGTCGCAGGGGGGCTGGAGCCTATCCCAGCATACATTGGGCGAAAGGCAGGAATACACCCTGGACAGGTCGCCAGTCCATCGCAGGGCACACACACCATTCACTCACACACTCATACCTACGGGCAATTTAGACTCTCCAATCAGCCTAACCTGCATGTCTTTGGACTGTGGGAGGAAACCGGAGTACCCGGAGGACACCCACGCAGACACAGGGAGAACATGCAAACTCCGCACAGAGAGGCCCCGGCCGACGGGGATTCGAACCCAGGACCTCCTTGCTGTGAGGCGGCAGTGCTACCCACTGCACTCCATTATTAACTGCATCTGTAATGTTGTCATATGTCTGTGCTGCTTAATAAATAGCTGTGTTTGCTCATGAAAAATGTACAGTATATAACTCTTATTTGTTTAAACTGTAAATAATGTAAGGTGGAGTGTGCAGGATGAAGACAAAATATTTGATGAGCTGTTAATTGGATATCCTTGCACAAAAGTCAAGCTTTTAAATTGTGTAAAATAACCAAAAGTAGTTAAATACAGTGCAGGATAAGTTTTTTTTCCCTGCTTTTTTCTGTCTCACTGGCTTGTGTGGGTTCATACCCTAATTAGAATTCAGTAAGTGGAGTCTGTGATGTATTTGTGAGCACTACTTTTTTCTCTTGCAGTTGTTTAAGGATGTTAAGCTCCAGCACTTAAACAATTGTGCCATTTCATATGGAGTCAATGAACTCATTCATGTAGTGAAATTCAATTAATTACCGGATTACTGCAATACATCTTTTAACTGGACTGGATTTATAGTAAGATGCAGGCAACAAGGTTTGGCTAATGTAATTTGTAAAAGTGTTTCCATTGTGTTTTCTATTTGTGGCTACATGCTCAAAGACTATCTAACACTTTTAGTCTTTATGTTCTGTTGACTTGTTAGCACTGCTGAAACTGTTGAAACATGTTAGCCTGCGTCAAACATACCCAGGACATTATTGGGACTAGAAATACAGAAATAAAGATTAATGTAGACAAAGAACATAAGGGGAGAGAGGGAGGTAGATGGCCTGCTCCAATAACGTGGATGTGGAAATCATCCACACCATGTCTGTTTCCAATCACAGTATTTACACTTTCATTTCATTCCAGATTGATCTGGAATGTGTTTGTTGCTTCATTTCGTCTGGATATTTTTCAGTCCTTCAACCCTATTATTAAAATGTTACAATTTTCGTCCATTTCACCCTTTGCCGTTTGTAAAACAAATGTTGCTTATTTTCTGGGTTTGAAATATTCTTTATCACTATAACACTCAGAGACCAGCATAGCCGTCACAGAGCTCAAAGCAAATCGGCCTTCCTGCTACACTGGTGAAAGGTCCAGACTCCAAACAGAGATGAAATTAGGAGGCACCGAGTTCAGGCCTAGCGAGGCTGTTTCCCTGCTCCGTAGGAAACGCGTGACCAGCGTTACAGATCCTGCGTTTCAGCAGCCTTTTACCGCTCCTCGATATTTCAGCGGAAACAAAATGTCCGACAGCCGCGGCGTACTAGAAGGCAGTTTGATTATACGCGATGCATACAGATGAGAAGGTGACCAAAAACCACCCGGGTTGGCAGCGTTCGCTGGCACGTCCAGGGGAACTGGGACCATTCTCCTGTGGATATGCATTTGCTTTGCCTTTTTTTTGGGGGGGGGGGGGAGTTCTCAAAGTTTTGAATTAAATACTTGTATTGAAAGACCTCAGTGTTTATTCTGAAGCCCTTTGTTGTTAGAAACAAAAAAGTGCCACATGAGGTTTTAGGAAACACAAGTGCATTCTGGGACACTGGCTCAAAACTGGGTCACTTTTTGGGCACAGTTTGTATTAGGCTTGCTCAATCCCATGCTTGTAATTTAGGAGAATGGAAAATAACAGTTTAAATAGGATATGGGTTTAAATAGGGCCTTTCTCCTTCAAATAAACATAATTTTGGCAAGATGGGAAATTTCATAATCTTTTTCCTTTTTCTATTAACATCTCACATGCAAAACACTACACACTCACTACTACTCAACAGAAGCTCCACAGAAACACAGAAAATATGTTTTATGATAAACCTTTTTTTATTATAAAAATCTGAGAACAATGGCTGCAGATCTATAAATATTGTTGTGTCTGTTTGTTTTCATGTCCACAACCTATACTTTGAGGGCTTTGTGGAGTATGCTGACGACACTATCCACTTCTCATTGCAGCATTCCTTATGCTATCCCAGAATGCAGCGGTGTGATCAGTAGTCAGCACACACACACACACACACACACACACACTGCCTCATTCTCATGGGCGTGAGCTATTTACAGTTATTGTTGCCCGCCTCCGGGCTATATAATTAAAATGAAAATGTGTTTGTGTCAGGTTTCTCAAACCACATTCTAGATGTCTGGTTGTACAACCGACAACTAAGCCTTCAAAAGAGCGGGATCTGCTGCTTCGAGCGGAGATATGATCGGACGAAATTGAGAAAATTCTGCACTGCGCAACAAAAGTGAAACGCATAATACAAAAACCTCAGAGAAAGCCAGGCACAGGCAAATGGTGGAAGAGCTTGGCACAATAGCTGGCCTTGCTGAACACATATGGCTGACAATGTGCAGAACAAAAGAGAAACTGTCCGTGAGCGAGCGGGTGTGCTCACAGGAACACCCTACAGGCTGGACTCTGTGTCCTGCCCTGCCAGAGAAGTACAGTAACAAAGCGGCCTCTTCCCCCTCGCATTAATCACACAATTACGCGAGTGTCACGAAGAACGGGATGATAGATGCTCTCAGACCGCCGAAAGGACTCGCCTCCCATGAGAAAAATGAAATTAAAAAAGTTTAAATGGATGATAGCGTTGGTGTTTGATGAAGTGGAAAATAGCTGTTTTTCTGAAAACAGGTGAGGATGAAGAAAATACTCCACTTCCCTTACAGTGATCTACCGCAGTGTTCTCTTACAGTGATTTACCGCAGTGTTCTCTTACAGTGATCTACCGCAGTGTTATCTTACAGTGATCTACCGCAGTGTTCTCTTACAGTGATCTACTGTAGTGTTCCCTTACAGTGATCTACCGCAGTGTTCTCTTACAGTGATCTACTGTAGTGTTCTCTTACAGTGGCTTTTTTTGCAGAGATCTACTGCAGTATTCTATTGCAGTGTTCTGTTGTAGTGTTCTCTTACAGTGTTTTTGCTGTGCCCTACTGCAGTGTTCTCTTACAGAGGCTTTTTTTGGAGAGTTCTACTGCAGTATTCTATTGCAGTGTTCTGTTGTAGTGTTCTCTTACAGTGTTATGCTGCAGTGTCCTACTGGAGTGTTCTGTTTCAGTATTCTATTGCAGTGTTGTACAGCAGTGTTGTACAGCAGTGTTCCGTTACTGCAGTGCAGTGCAGGAGACACGATGTCTGTGGATCATGAGGGTGGATATCAGTTTAAACGTGGTGGGGGATTAGCTTTCCGCCCCTCTGCCACCGTCACTGGGGAACATATGCACAGCTGAGGAGGGATTAGAGCTATAAGCAAGCATATGGCAGGCCAAAGGCCTTCCGCTTTAATATGGCTAGACAAGAAAGGGCCAGGTCTCCTCAGGTGGGTCTCATACATCAACAGCCTCACCTGGGTGACAGGTGTAAATCTCTGAGTAAGAGAGAGCAGTAAGGCGGGTTTACCGCCAGTTTAACGGTCTCCACCCCTCCCTGTCGGGTTATGCAACCCTGTCTGGCTCAGCTCATGTGACTGCAGAGCAGTGCCTCCCCATCGCATTATGAACGGCTTCTGTGGTTTTTCTGTTTAGAAACACTATTCAGGAAATGAATCTAGTACATGATAATAAGATACTATCTCTGAATACACTCAGTGAGCACTTTTTGAGGTTTTTTTTAAGACTTAATTTTTAGACTTATTGGTCAGCGTATTCAAACCACCTTGTCTGGCACCAACAATTATTTAAAGTCACTTAGTCACTTAGATCACATTCCTTCCCCTTCTGACAGTTCAACCATGGTCTGAAAAACAGTTGAACCTCTTGACCATGTCTGCATGCTTTTATGCATTTAGTTGCTGCCACATGATTGGCTGATTAAATATTTTCGATCTAATAATGTGCTCAGTGAGTGTATTTGCAGAATGTTATCACTGCGTGCTGGTGTTGGGGCCAGCACTAGGAGCAGTGTTCAGAGGGCAGGTGCGGGTTAAGAGCGTGTGACATATGGTGAAGTTGCCAGATCCTTCCTGATACGGGATATGGTTGAGCCGGTGAGAAAATACACCTCGCTCCAAACCCCCTCCTCTGCTGTCTCTTCTTCCCAAGCCTCTGGGCTGGGGGGAGGGTTAAACGGCTGTGCTATGCTGAGGACACGGGAGTGTGTGCTTTATAACTTCCTCCTTGGGTGTGCAAACACCTTCAGGAAGTCAGCCGCAGGTTTAGCCGCGATAGCGCAGGATAACGGCGAGATACGTTGTTCACTGCAGATGTGTGGCAGGGAGCCTCACACAGTGAGGTAGGTGGATGGTTATTGTCGTATGCTGCATCATCACTATGGTCACATGCCGTAGACAGCAGCGCTGTTTTTTATGGTCATGCTCACGTGCTTTAAAGCAGCAGTCATCAACCCTGTTGCTGGCGATCTACCATCCTACAGGTTTTCACTTCCTTGAGGGTTGGGGCAGCCTGTAGCCTAGTGGCTAAGGTACATGACTGGGACCTGGAAGGTTGGTGGTTCAAGCTCCTATGTAGCCATGATAAGAGCCACACAGCTGTTGGGCCTTTAACCCCACATTGCTCCAGGGCAGAATGTCCCCTGCTTAGTCTAATCACCTGTAAGCCAGCTAAATAACAAGTCAAATTATTATTATTATCATTATTATTATTGTAATTTCAACTGTAATTTGACACACCTGATAATACGAATGAGCAGCTCAACAAGATTTCTAGCTGCTGAATGAGCTGTGCTTTGTTAGGGTTGGAGCGAAAACCTACAGGAAGGTAGAGCTCCAGGAACAGGGTTGGGCAGCCCAGCTCTAGCTGTTGAATGAGGTGTGCTTTGTTTAGGGTTGGAGTGAAAACCCACAGGACAGTAGATCTCCAGGTTGGCTACCGGTGCCTTAGAGAGACGGCACTGCCCCAAACCAGCGCCCTGTGATTCACTAGGTACCGACATACAAAATAAATCTTTATTCATTAATGTGGAAGGCGGCATGTGTCCCCTACTTGTGACAATGTTAGTGTAACAAATGTGAAAAAGTAGTCTTATTGTAACAATCATGGGAAGATACATGTTACAGTAACACTTGTGTGAGCGCACAGTTGCAGTGGCAAGGAGGTCTACTGTAACAATGGCAAAGAAATGAAGTGTTATTGTAAAGGTTGTAAGTAAAATAAATGTTGCTGTAGCAACCGTAAGAAAGGCTGGAGGAGACGCATTGTGTGTACAGCGCGGTGGAGCACCGCGGTCTGGAAATTCAGCTTTATTTTTTTAATGTTTTCTAAATTTAGAAATGACTGAAATTCCATCTCCCACAAAAGAGAGCTGTTCTCCAGAAAACAACTTTGCCGTCTCATCCCCCCCTACTTCAAAAAGGTGGCGAACGAAACGGCAGAAAAGTTTTCGAGAGTACGGAATATCCGTGCACAACGGTGCCGCGATCGTTTATCTCTGTAATCGGAGGGAGGGGTCCGACAACATGCACACAGCAGCCAACCTCCATCTCCCGCTCCGCAAAACAGCATCTGCTTCTCATTCCGATTACGGCCGGGCTATTTCCTACGATGACAGAGCTGCTGGAGGAGACGGTGCGGCTCGCACCCCCCCGGGGACATGACGACATGCAGGGAGGGACGGTTCGGAAAGGGGCCGGGGGGTAACTCCGACACAAGCCGCGTGGAACTCATCTCAGATGTAAAATGTGGAGGATGGGGGGTGAGGGCTGGGGGCGGTGAATGCTGTGTTTCAGCCTGGGTGGGGTGGGGGGGGTGTTGTGCAATCCTAATTCTTGACAAAATCTGGCCTCAAGAGTCGCAGTGAGGGCGCCGTTCAGATTTGTAAACCCCGCGTTTTGGAAAAAACATGCAAGTCTCTGACTAATGGAATAGTGAGGTCACTAATAAACAAGCGGGCTCCTTCCACCACGTCTCCGGGGGTTTGGAGAGGGAGAGACTCACCGGGCGTGGGCGGGGCGGTGGGGTGCGGGGATGCCATCGGGTCGGTCTGCAGTCACATCAGCCTCTCTGGAAAAGAGCGGGGCGCAGTTTTACCGCAGGGGAGGACATTCGTTCACGGCGGGCGGCGACACGCGGAAACCGCTGACGTGTCCTGAGGGGAGGCTCCCACGCAGCCTCGGAATTCTGCTCACAGTATTCCGAACAAGTCAAACAACAATCAGGGAAATTCCGCGGGTCACACACAACATTCCATTAGTTTAGCCAAACGACTCACGGTTAGACAGAGCAGGGGACGATCCCCCCCCCCCCCCCCCCGGAGCAATGTGGGGTTAAGGGCCCGACACACGACAGCTGCATTGACCTTTGTATGTATGCTAGTTTGGGTTGATGTATTCTTCAAGGGTTCCGATTGTATCTGTATGGTCACGCTAGGACTCGGAACCGTACTGTCCTCTCGGGTCCTCTTCACACTTCACAGTTCCAGTGTTTGATCTGCACTTCATTGTACGTCGCTCTGGATAAGAGCGTCTGCTAAATGTCTTGTCATGTAATGTAATGTAATCTTACTGTGGCCACACTGGGGCTTGAACCACCAACCTTCCAGGTCCCAGTTATGTACCTTAGCCACTAGGCTATAGGCTGCCCCAGTCATGTACCTTAGCCATTAGGCTATAGGCTGGCAGCAATATGGAATGATAGGACAGGTGTAACGCCACGATGCAGGGAAAGCTCTGTATGGTGTGAAACCACCAAGCATTACATTACATGTTATTTAGCTGACACTTTTATCCAAAGCGATTTGCCCCCTGGAGCAATAAGGGGTTAATAGCCTTGCTCAAGGGCCCAGCAGCTGTGCGGGTCTTACAGTGGGGACCTTCCAGGTTCCAGTCATGTATCTTAACCACTACACTACAGCCAAGCAGGACAGCCATGGAAAGGTTTTATTTTACATTTTTACCTAACTATTGTGGCTACCCAGCGCAGAAGCAACCTCAGGAAAGGGAGGAGTCTTGGATAAATAAAATGTCCATTGGAGCAACTGGTGTCAGTTTCACGTATAATTCAAAACTCAGCTGTGCTTTACCTTACAAGCGTATTCCCTGGAAGAGCCAACAAAGCTTGACATTCTTGCCTAGTATTGTCATTTCAAATCTTCCTCGGGCCAGGTTCCAGCAATTTAAGCACACGGGCAAGATTTTATTTCATAGACGGTTTGTAGAATTCTGTCAGCTGTGCAACCCGTTTTAATGTTCATGAACATTTACTAAGGCTACACCATTCCGAGTTCAAATTTTCATTCCTGCACAGGTTCCTCCAGTGATTCAGTTTTTTGGAAAAATACATGAGTCACTAGGCTGTGAAAGGCGAGAAGTTGGTGAGCAGAAAATATCCCCGATGCAGGTGCTGAAATCAAGGAGCCAATCAAAATGAAGGTCGGCAAAGAAAGAGAGAAAGAAATAGACAGATGCACAGAAGATTATCAGTCTGAACAAACAATGAGGTAATCCTTGATTTAAATCCTTAAAAAAAACAAGAATGGCTCCAATTCATGTAGATTCACTGCCTCTCACTGTCTGTTAATATGGAACAGGCCAGCCCCCCGCCCCCACATACCACTCACTCCAACTGACCGCTCGCTGTTAACAATGACAGTTCTGTCAGAATAACCTTGGTCCAGACCCAGAAAAACATTGTCAGTAGTTTTTTTTTTTTTTTTTGCATGGTAAAGGCCAAGTTAGTTATTTAGTCACGCTCCAGTGCGATATTGCTATTTTCCTCACAGTGTTACTGGAGCCTTTTTTTATTTTATTTGGTAGTACAATGGATAATTATTCACGCAAATCAAAATGAACGCTCCTTCAGAGATCGCTCCAGCTCTATTGCGCTGAGGAGATTATCCCTTGAGGCATCTGCGATAACGGACGAAACGGCAACGTTATGTCACCTTTCCAGTCCGATCTTTTACAAACAGCTGCCGGTGAATGAGACTAAACTATGCCCTGCTCGACAGTCGCTGTGTGTTTTTGTAATTGTCGGATGTCTAGTTAGGGCGTTCCAGAGGGAAAACTAGTGAACGATTAGCGTCCTGTTTCTGTTGCTCGCGTTGTCATGTCTTTCGAATGACTCATTCGAAAAGTCACTGGGTTTGAGATTAAAAGCCGCTCTGCCTGCAACACTGCCAGACATTTGCCTGGAATATGGTGAACTAAAAATAAAAATGTATGGCTGAGCTAAGCAAAATTGTCACCAAAGCAAAGCGAAACAACGGTAAATAAACACATTTGCACTCAAAGTTACCGGTGGATTCTTAAGTACGAACTAGGTCAGACAAAAAGAGAAATCAGGATCATATGAGGTGAGACATCAGGTTGTGACATAAGGTTTAACCTCAACACTGGGGACTCTGATTCTATTGCCAGGCTTGGCCAACAATGAATAAAACACCAGAGCAATTGCAATGCAACAGAATAGTTTTCTACTCTGTAGTTTGTTTTTAGCATGAATGCAACACAGTGCATTAGTTCAAGGCAGCGAAGCGAGACTACGAATCCCACAATGCCCCAGGGGGGGTCTCGCCTAGGCCTCACCTGGCTGGGACCACTGAGGGGCCGAGGGGCTTCCTGTTTGCCTGGAAAGAGCAGCTTGGACGGGGCAGGGGCAGATGTCTGGGCCCGAGAGAGGCTGTGAAATTCCTCGCAGAAGCACAGCAGATCCGGACGTGCCAAACACACACGCCGGGGCGTTTCTGACCCTTTCGTTTCGGGAGCGAACGGTGAAAAGAGTTATGGTGGGGCTGGCTGAGGTGAACGAGTGTGGGGTAGTCCATTTTTTTAGGCACTTGCTGGGGCTTGTGCCTGGATATGATCGACTTCATGAATCCTTCGGGTGTTTTAGAGCACATTGAATGAGCTGTTAAGCATGGTTGTTGAACCTTCAGGTTTGACATATCATCACTTTCTCCTACACCTCAGCACAAATGAGGTAAAAGAGTGAGTTAAGTAATATCCACTTTCTCAGTGTGCAAGGTCCAACACATGACACGTGTGTGAGTGTGTGTCTGTGTGAGCCTTTATGTGTGTGTGTGTGTGTGAGAGTTTGTGTGAGTGTGCATTTATGTGTATGTGCGTGTATGAGTGTGCGTGTCAGTGTACATTTCTGTGTATGTGTGTGTGAGTGTGTGTCTGTGTGAGAGTTTATGTGTGTAAGTGTGTGTGAGTTTGTGTGAGAGTTTATGTGTGCAAGTGTGTGTGAGTTTGTGAGTGTGTGTCTGTGAGCCTTTATATGTGTGTGTGTCTGTGTGAGTGTGCGTTTATGTGTATGTGTGTGTGTGTGTATGTGTGAGTGTGTGTGTGTCTGTGTGAGCATTTATGTTTGTATGTGTGTGAGTTTGTCTGAGTGTGTCTGTGTTAGCATTTATGTGTGTGTGTGTGTGTGAGTTTGTGTGGGTTTGTGTGAGTGTGTGTCTGTGTGAGCTTTTATCTGTAGGTGTGTGTGAGTTTGTGTGAGTGTGTGTCTGTATGAGTATGCATTTATGTGTATGTGTGTGGGGCATGGCTCTAAATTCCAAATGGTTATAAACACCAGCTGGCTTATTGTGGACCCAGATTTATGATCAGGATCAAAGACCTGGTTTTACCTGGTTCGACGTAGCATCTGGTGGGACCAGCAGAGGACTGTTCAGGGATTCCTTTCCCAATCAAATCTAAATTATCAATAATACTAAAATTTGATTCATAAATCACATCATATAACTAAAATGGAGTCAGGTATAACAATGGTAGATTTATTGGCCCTATTGTGGAGATTCTTGGTCAGCCCGGACCAGTAGAGAGCGGAAGGCAGAGTGTTACTACTGTCTTTGTAACTCAGTTTATTTATTGGCTGATCTAGTCTCTCCGCATAGTGGTCAGTAACATTTAACCCCACTAACTTCCTTTCAGCAACACCAGAAGGACAGGCACGCAGACACTGTTGCCCTGGCTAAATTTCGTTATTGGGTTAACGCGGGGCTTACAGTAGTCATTTAGATCAGTAACAGCCACAGGCCTGTCTCCACAGACGGCTGGCCTGTAGTGTAGTGGTTAAGGTGAATGACTGGGACCCGCAAGGTCGGTGGTTCAAATCCCGGTGGCGCCTCAATAGGATCCGTACAGCCGTTGGGCCTTAACCCTGTATTGCTCCAGGGGAGGATTGTCTCCTGCTTAGTCTAATCAACTGTACGTCGCTCTGGATAAGAGCGTCTGCCAAATGTAATGGACAGGTGTCCCTGCACTGCTTTTGTGTGGAGAGGCTTCTGTGCTCATTAATGGCTAAGCAAGAACCCGGCAGCTACACGTTCACTTTCGACAGCGCACCAGGCACGCTCTCAGAGAAATAAAGTGACAGTGGAGGTACATTTTTGTTCTTCAGGGATTCAATTTGCCAAATGTACCCAGTACCCTGACAGCAATGTTCTCTTTGGATGCAAATGAGTACATTTTCCAAGCAAAAAAGGTACAAATGAATTATAAGTTGTTGGCTAGGGGCACAATGTTATGCACCTATAGTGTACCCAGCGACAAGCATCTGGACCTTTTTAGGCATTTTTCCTACATGTATAGAGAGTGTAACGCGCGATGTGCCATCTAAACAGGACTTTTGGAACAGGTCAAGAGTCCTCAGCAGAGATTAGGGGAACCTACAATGCCTTCTTCAGACAGAAGTCCTCTGGATTTTCCACAACCTCCTTATCAGATGGGGCATCTCTACACTTTGCTGGTTAGCAGTTAGCAGAGTGACTCTGTGACCCCCCCGTTCCTCTCTGCCAGGCCCCCCAGGGGTGGAAGCTCATGAATAATTCACTGGTAGTGGGGGAGAGGGGCCCAGAGAGTCTGAATGGACAATAGGAGGAGGCAGCTGCTGTACCGTACTGTACTGTACTGGGAGAACAGCACTGGGATTGTTACGAGAGAGAGATCATCAGCCCGGGGCGCCTGCCTCTCTGCTATTGGGGACCACTGGATCACCGGTTCCCATAAGACTGTAAGAGATCTTACCACTGGATCACCGGGTCCCATAAGACTGTAAGAGATCTTACCACTATATCACCGCGTCCCATAAGACTGTAGATCTTACCACTGTATAACAGGGTCCCATAAGACTGTAGATCTTACCACTGTGTAACAGGGTCCCATAAGACTGTAGATCTTACCACTGTATAACAGGGTCCCATAAGACTGTAGATCTTACCACTGTATAACAGGGTCCCATAAGACTGTAGAGTTTACCGCTGTATCACCGGGTCCCATAAGACTGTAAGAGATCTTACCACTATATCACCGGGTCCCATAAGACTGTAGATCTTACCACTATATCACCGGGTCCCATAAGACTGTAGATCTTACCACTATATCACCGGGTCCCATAAGACTGTAGATCTTACCACTATATCACCGGGTCCCATAAGACTGTAGATCTTACCACTGTGTAACAGGGTCCCATAAGACTGTAGATCTTACCACTGTGTAACAGGGTCCCATAAGACTGTAGATCTTACCACTGTGTAACAGGGTCCCATAAGACTGTAGATCTTACCACTGTATAACAGGGTCCCATAAGACTGTAGATCTTACCACTGTGTAACAGGGTCCCATAAGACTGTAGATCTTACCACTGTATAACAGGGTCCCATAAGACTGCAGATCTTACCACTGTGTAACAGGGTCCCATAAGACTGTAGATCTTACCACTATATCACCGGGTCCCATAAGACTGTAGATCTTACCACTGTGTAACAGGGTCCCATAAGACTGTAGATCTTACCACTGTGTAACAGGGTCCCATAAGACTGTAGATCTTACCACTGTATAACAGGGTCCCATAAGACTGTAGAGTTTACCGCTGTATCACTGGGTCCCATAAGACTGTAGATCTTACCACTGTGTAACAGGGTCCCATAAGACTGTAGATCTTACCACTGTGTAACAGGGTCCCATAAGACTGTAGATCTTACCACTGTGTAACAGGGTCCCATAAGACTGTAGATCTTACCACTGTGTAACAAGGTCCCATAAGACTGTAGATCTTACCACTGTGTAACAGGGTCCCATAAGACTGTAGATCTTACCACTGTGTAACAGGGTCCCATAAGACTGTAGATCTTACCACTGTGTAACAGGGTCCCATAAGACTGTAGATCTTACCACTGTGTAACAGGGTCCCATAAGACTGTAGATCTTACCACTGTGTAACAGGGTCCCATAAGACTATAGATCTTACCACTGTATAACAGGGTCCCATAAGACTGTATGAGATCTTACCACTGTATAACAGGGTCCCATAAGACTGCAGGAGATCTTACCACTGTATAACAGGGTCCCATAAGACTGTATGAGATCTTACCACTGTATAACAGGGTCCCATAAGACTGTAGAACTTACCACTGTAAAACAGGGTCCCATAAGACTGTATGAGATCTTACCACTGTATAACAGGGTCCCATAAGACTGCAGGAGATCTTACCACTGTATAACAGGGTCCCAAAAGACAGTATGAGATCTTACCACTGTATAACAGGGTCCCATAAGACTGTATGAGATCTTACCACTGTATAACAGGGTCCCATAAGACTGTAGAACTTACCACTGTATAACAGGGTCCCATAAGACTGTATGAGATCTTACCACTGTATAACAGGGTCCCATAAGACTGCAGGAGATCTTACCACTGTATAACAGGGTCCCAAAAGACTGTATGAGATCTTACCATATTTTAAATAAATGAACATACTTTTCAGAAGGTCGACATTTCTGTATTATAAATCTATTTTTTTGATTGGTCTCATGTAATATCCAAATATTTTGAGACACTGGATTTTTTATTTTCATGAGCTGTAAGCCGAAATCATCAAGAATAAAACAAAGAAAGGTTTGAAATACGTCATTTTATGCGTAATGAATCTAGGATATATGAAAGTTTCACTTTTTGAATTAAATTACAGAAAAAAACACCTGTACTTCCAAGTATTGCTGGTAAGCAAACAATTTGTGCTGGAACTCCAATAATTCTACACACAATAATTCTACACACTCCTTTTCCTCAGTGCAAACTAAGAATATTTAACACGACCCAGTTTTCACAGGCAAATCTATATTTGGCTTGACATGGACTTTTATGATATGAAATACCTGATATACTGGAAAGCAGGAATATTTGCATTTATGAAAAGATTTTCTGCACTGTGAGACCGACTGTTCAGCCCTTTCAGGGAGGGGTCTGGCGTTTAAGAGAAAGGTCTGAAGAAGTCCCTGCCAGCCTCCAGGCTCTGTCTGGACTGGAGGTTCATTGTGAGGTCCAAACAGAGTCCATATCCTGTCTCAGAGCCACTGAAAACCCTGATCCATGGCTAAAAAAACCAGAGGGGGGGGGGGGGCAGGGGAGGGGGCGGAGAGAGAGGCTCTGAGCGGAGACCGTTTGGAACGGCCGTAGCCATGGAGACGGCGAGTTTTCCCGCTCACAGGAATTACACAATCGGTGTCTTGGACACAACAGGCACAGTGGGACATCTGCACATCCACACACATTAACTCTGTGAGTATAAGCCCACTCTTTACACAACACCCTTTTCTCTCGCTCTCTCTCTTTCTTTCTTTCTCGCTCTCTCTCCCTCTCTGTGTTTCTCACACTCTCTCTTTCGCCCCCCCCCCCATCGTCACAACACAATCTTCCCTTTCTTCACACTGGCACACACAGCCCCCACACTTTCCCCTTACGATTTACAATCTTTGTTTTCCAGTTTATCCATTTAGCAAGTGCTCTTTAAACCAAAGCGGTTCACAGTAAGAGCATAGAAGAGGGAGAGGAAGAAAAAAATGAAACTGATGATTTAGTTTTAACAGGAAATGTGTAAGCAGGGATCGCATAGGTCCCAGGACAGGCCCGAAACCTGCCACACGCAGGTGCTCCACCCTCCGTTGTCCCCGTTCAACGCTCCACCCTCGCCTGGCCTGCAAGCCTGACGTACTCTCCTCTGTAGATCTAGTGCCCCAGCACATCGCAGAAGCTGTGATTAGTGCTTCCAGGCAAACAGTAAACGGTTTCACAGTGCGCCAGGAGCATTTGGGGGGGTTAGGCGTCGTGCTCAGGGAGACTTCGACACAGCCAGGGCCAGACGACTGCGCTTACCGCCTGAGCCGATGTCGCTCCATCGCCTCATAACACACAGAGGTCAGTCTGAGAGGAAGGCTAAAGGGGAAATAAGGGACAGCTTCTGTAAATAAACAGGAAGTGGAAGCTGGGTAGACGAAATGACCCTCAAACCTGTGGGCACTGTAGGGCACAAAAAGACCAAAGGGATATCCTACATTTTCACAGCTATTATGATAGCCCTTTTATTAACACACACAGAGCACTGTATCTCTCTCACACACACACACACACACACACACACACACACACACACACACACACACACACATGCAAACAAACGCCCGCGCACACACGCACACACACGCACACACACGCACACACAGGCACACACAGGCACACATGCATACAAATACATGCCCGCGCACACACGCACACACAGGCACACACAGGCACACATGCATACAAATACATGCACGCACACTCACACAGGCCCACACATACACATGCACACACACACACAGGCACACATGCATACAAATACACGCACACACACTAATACACACACATGCACACACAGGCACACATGCATACAAAGACACACACACATGCACTCATGCATACAAAGACACACACACACACACACAGGCAAACATGCATACAAATACACATGCACACACACACACGCACATACAGGCACACACACACACACGCACAGGCACAGGCAAACATGCATACAAATACAAATACACACACACACACATATACACACACACACAAGCACAAACAAAAACACACACAGACACACACACACACACACACACACACACCTTCACTCTTTCCATAGGTCATATATGCCTAAACGGCTTCTTTCTGTTTATCAACAACCAGGACTCAACCAGCCTTATGTCCTACCATGACAAATTAATCATTCACATGTGAAATATTTGTGTTTCTATCACAGTGAATACAGTTTTTTTTTTTTTTTTTTTACAGCTCTCAGGGTAAGTCAAACCGCATCTGAGCCTTTAAAGAGCTAGAGATCATGTGACAAGTGCCCTGAGACCTGTGTAAGGGCTTTCCAGAGGAAACACACGGGGAACTCCTGCGTCCAGGTGGGGGGGGGGGGGGGGGGCCATCTGCTTCAGGCACCCGTCTGGAACATGTGAGAGACGGAACGAACAGCACAGAGGAGAAGAAGCAAGTGACAGTGCAAGGGAGGCCATGTTCTCCTCTCTCTCCGGCCGTATCGGATATCACATCTGCAGGGCTGCCACGCAGAGGGCTAGTCTCACACTGTCCTCTTGGATTCGAGAAATGGCAGCTTTAAATCACAGACCGGTCTGGACTCGCGCCCCGAGTCTCTCTCCCTGAGCTGTGCTTCGGCCTCCGGGATAAGAACAAGCAGGGACAAATAACCTCGTCAGCACACAATGCTGAAAATAACATATGCTATTTTCTCAAGGTACTGGAACACATTGCTGTTACAATGTGCACGGTGCACACATTTATTTCTGTAATCTCATTAGCATCAGGGTGTTTACGGAGCCTTGAACTGGTCAGCTGAAGTCATTCTGTCCAGGCAAACTGCCCTGAACTGGTCCAGATTTGAGTGCACCCTTCAGTTTAGATTCGGCAGTGGAAAGAGGCAGCGGTGAGAGACACTCGTCGTCCGACAGAAGGCCCGTGTCAGCTCGGTGTAGCACAAGGATTTCTGGGTGTCTGTCTGCATTAGTCCCGGAGGTACAGACAACAGACACGAGGGCTAGTCCTTACGCCGGTCCTGTCACTACCTTGATGTGTACACCCAGCCTGTCAGCACCAGCGTAGCTCATCTGTGAGGCATTCTGTCAAACCACTGCTCTCCCATCTCCCCACCAGCGCCCCACCACAGTCTGAGCAGAGACGGAGCACACAAAATATCTACCCACCCCACCTCACCCCTCCCTATATCTCTCCCCGTGGGAGACATCCAGGCTTTTGTTGCGGCGGAGACAAAGCAGACAATGGCCACTCACCTCCTAGCTCCAGGGTAGGACGGCCAGCAGGGAACCGCAGCACCTCCTAAAGACTTTAATCCAAGGACTCCCCCATGCAGCCTGAGCCTTCAGAGGAACGGGCTCCAGAAACGAGCCCCCATCCCAACGCTGCACAGCCCCCCTGAGGTCCCACGCTCACGCACCCGACCCCCTTATCCTCCAGTCCTCGGCTGAGATGGGCTGGAAATATCCGTCCGTGTTTACTTTCCCACAGTAAGTTCCCCAATCCACACGCAGGCTAAGGCCAACACTCCCTGGATGAAGAAACTCTCTTTTTTTCCCCCCTCTCTCTCTCTCTCTCTCCCTCTCGCGCTCTCTCTCTTTCACACACACACACACACACACACAGCTCAACCCCTCCCAATCCCTCCCTCCCCCTGCTGCTATGCAACAACTAGGCCCCGCCCCTAAGCAGAGGCACAAAGGTTCTCAGCCCACATCAGCCAATGGCAGAGGCGTGGGCCCCGCTCATCCACCAATCACAGGGGCCCGGAATCCTGGGACTAACACATTCAAGGCAAGTGTGTGCAGATCTCGGGAAAGAGAAGGGAAGAGAGAGAAAGTTGGATGACAGGCATACTGATTGTGTCGAGTTCTGAAACTGAATCAAAGTGCTGCTGAGGAGTAGGCCAGAAACAGGAAAGGGAAGAATTGCCCCCTCAGCCCCCCCCCCACCGCCCCCCACCCCCCACCCCACCCCACACAGTTAATTTTAAGCACTCCATTTAAAGAAACAGGAGGAAATTTGTTAAACGACCATTTCCCTCCTGTGTCTAACATTCTGGTTTCCTTGTGAGTGACATTTTCTGCGGTTATGGTTTTTTTTTTTTTTTGGGGGTGGGGGGGGGGTTTCAAAATGATGTCATATTATAGCCATTATAAATTCTCTCTTTCAGAGTGAGTTGAAAAGAGCTCCTCCCATGCTGGTTCACTACAGAGGTTTAGAGTTACCAGACTTCCTATTGAAAGGACTGACCAGGTGGGGGCTGAAGGGGGCACAATGTATCATAAGCGCAATGGCATTCGTGAGCAGCATTTGAAATCAAAAGCATTTTCTGCATTGAGGTTCTTCCATGTACAGACACCTCACAATAATTAATATCAAATAAAGCCATGGGGGAAAAAAAAAAACCACACAAAGATAAAGTGCTGTATATTTCAATAATTGCATTGCCTGTACAATTTCACAAGATTTTAGAGTACAGAATAGCTTTAATGGTAAATGTAATTTACCCACTTAAGTTCATTGCTAACAGCAAAAGCAAAGACGTTATCCGGACCTTGCATTTTTTTTGGTAACAGTGCCTTGCAACACATAAGGTAATTATCTGCTATTAAGGTGTCACCAATTGATAAAAAAATCAGACCAGTTATAACAAGTTTGTAAGCAGCAATATCTAAAATGCTTTTCTTAAAAATACTTGTGCAATATCATCTACCTGTTACTCTGTGTTTTTTGGCACACAGCAAGATTTCACGAAATATTGGCAATCCAAAATTAAAGACTGGTTTAACCACATTACGATGTCTGTCTTTTTATTACCTAAATATAAGGTACATGATAAGTATTCCTTGCAAACAAATTTATTCAACTGAAACTCATATTTTTATTTTCACTTTGCAGAAGCATAGCGCTCAATAATTTTGAGGTTGAGGAATTGATGAATCTGATATATTTAATTAGGAATTAAGTCCAAATACCTCTCAGCTGTCTCTGATCCCCTGCATCACCTGGATAAAAAGTGAGCATGATTGTGCCACACCTAATCTTTGTTGTTCTTCTGAAGAAAAACTATCCATTTTATTTGGGATATCCATAAGGACAAGGTATTTGTGAGGTGAAGTTTCTTTTCTACTGTACATGGGACGGATGTTTGTCCCAACGCTTAAGCAAAGAGAACAGCATAATTACTGGAAACTTGAGTGAAAACCAGTCTGCCTTGCTTTGTCAAAAGAAAAAGTGGTGTAAGCAAATGTCACATGTGGAACTAAACAGGAATTTGCATGCCTCATGCAAGTAAGTCATGACGTGGGCTACAGGGCCACACAAGGACAATTTAGGCCTACTCTGCACTGTAAGGATCTGTCATAAAATAATCTATAACAGGTCTCAGTGCAAACGTGTTAGCAAATATAGTGGTATGAACTTTGAAAATGTGTTTTTTTTTTAATGAAATGATTCGTTTTCTAATCTGATAGCAGCGTAACCATTGAATGAATACCTGGGTTTCATACTTTATGCTCACCTCAAGTATTTTATCCGTTCACCCTGGTCACTCTGATAGCGTGATACTGGACATATTTTATGGTCAGTTTTGGCGTGTCGCTATGCGCAACCACTGTGCTTTATCCGGTGCGGATTTTTATAACATGGTGATTTCCTTTACAAATAGAATGAGTAATCTGGATTACTCAATGTAGGCGAATACTGAAGCGCAGAGAAACAACTGAAAACGAAGTGAAAACCGGTTCGTTCGAACTCCTGCAACGTTCAGCAGTCGTCCTTGACACATGAGGGCGGCATCGCGTTGCACTTCACCTTTTTTCCGCAAGTCGTTAGCTTTGAATTTTTCCGAGGCCCTTCTTTTCCCCGGGTCCCCATGTGTTTCTGTTTTGTAGCTATGTCACATCTCAGCTCATATTTACATTTTAACAAAAAGACAGACGGCAAAAGGGGGAGGGCTTATACGTATAGCAAGACCTTCCGTCTCTCAAGACATAATCGGTGTTTCATAGCCGTCGCGTTAACACAGGTAAAAACTAAGAATGGAGCCGACTCCGAACAAAATGTAGTTTGAATCCGAACTGTGGAAATAGTTTTTATACCGAAGGAAAAAGTTTGAGTTTGAGTTTTTAGCCATTCCCAGTTATTCTCTGCATGCCAGCTACTTCCCAGTGTCGACCACGGACTGTAATTTAATGAACGTACGGCTGCACCCACGTGGTTTGATCGAGGAGACTGCAGATTCTTTTGTTCAAAATCAATCAAAAACGAGGAAGACGGACAGGAGAGGAGCATCAGAACCAGGAAATTCCTTCGTCAAATATCTAGCGTTATATCACCAGCTAAAAAAAGAGATACGCGGCACCACAAAGTTTTGTGTTTTTTTTTTCCTCCAACTTTAGCAAGCTAGCTAGTTGAGAAAGAGACAAACTTTTTCTGCCGTTATTGTGTGATCTAGGTTTGTACTGCTTTAAAAATTGAAGCTAACTAGCTAACGAAAGCTAGCACATTGATTCGCAGTTATGTTATTTGCCTCATTTAGTTAGGCAGCAAAGCAGCAGTTTAACTAATCTTGTTTTAGCTATATTGATGGCGGCTGATATTGGATATTTGCATTTAATGCCGGTATTACTGATATAGCCATCTTGCAACTCGGTCTCGGGTCGGAGTCGATATGCTAGCCTGCTTGCTAACTAGCTAGTTAGCATTATGATTCCCCTTCGATGCAACCAGCTGCGCTCGAAAGACAACAAAGAAACTAGCACTGGATTGCAGACGCGAAGATCGCTGGCGATTTGAATCATTATTTATTTATTATCATTAGACTTGTAAAAGATATCCAGCATTTTGCTTCTCACAAACCAGTTATTCGTTATATCTGAACTTTTGTGGTTTAGTTTCTTAACTAGCTAGCTGCAGTGGATTTCCCCAATACTCTATTTTAATCCATTATACAAATAATTTAGATGTTAACGTTACCCAGCTAATAAGTTATTATTATTGTGCGAAAACTGTATTTTCTGTCTCTATTTTACTCTTTCGCCCCGGTTGGCCGGCCCGTTTAGCGAGCGTTTTATAACCTTTGCCGCTCTATGAAAAGTAGCCTATTTCCCGGATTATGGTCATTTTAAACGCCGTCGCTCGCAGCTGCGCTTTGTCTTATTTTATCGTAGATTAACGTTATTTTGTAAACTAATAAAATGATTGCCCAGCATAGGCATATATCCATGCATGTATAAATGTCAATCCTGGGTATGACAATGTTCCAACATTATTTCATTTTAGCGATGTGGTGTTGAATGGGGATAACTGGCATTTGCCGGATTTCCCTGGACCCCACACCATTTTAGGCACTCGATGCCGTTTTAATCCACTGGAATGATTATTTAGCTTTCGTTATCTTGATTCGCAGTATTGGTTTATACAATCGGTGAAGTTAACCAACTATACCTAGCTAGTTTTTTTTTTTCTTTTTTCTCCCTCTCTTCAAGAGGGGCATATATACCGCATTATTTGTACCTAGCAGTATTGCTAGGTACCGGGCAAGCAAAAACTATTTAGCTAACGTTAATGCTAACCGGCTATGTACGTTAGCCAAAGCTCTGCGGTATTTTTGAACGTATGTAGCTATACATTTTACAGGTCTTGTTTTACTGCTTGCTGAAAATCAACCTTAAATTATACAATCAGTATGCAATATACTAGTAGTTATAATAGTTATAAGAACATCGTCCATTTAAATAATCCTGTACATTTTTTTTGTAGTACTAAACGCTCCAATACGAAATTCATGATGAAAGAACGTTAATAAAAAGTACCAGTTGACATAATTTGCGTAAGATACTAGTATACGCGTAATGTTACGATGGGATAATACAGTTCATTTTACGCACATCAGTCGACAATGTGGATGGACGTGCTTGTTAGTCCCCCACACCCATCCTCCATACTACTACGGAATAGCTAGTTTTCAGCCAAGACTTGGTGAATTCTTTTTGGCATTTGTCGCAAAAAACGTTTCGTGTTTTATTAGTTTTCCATGTAGCCAAGTTATTTTATTTTATTTTAATTCTAGGCAAAGTTGACAGGCATGTCAACTGAACACGTCAATCGAGTTGATAATAAAACAAGTGAGAGTTGCTCATATGTGGCTTGGTCAGGTGAATTTCTGGCTGCTAAATGTGTGACCAACGGTGAATGCAGTTAGCGTTTTATTATTTATATAATACTGAAGTGTTCCCGCCCCCTTGCCGTATTTTGCAGAGACCATGCCACGCAAGAAGGTGACAGACGCTTCTTCAGGGAACGGTGGAATCAAGAGGAAGAGGGGCGGAGGCAGGAGGAAGGACAGAGAGTTCAGCAGCGACGACGAGTTTGATGACTTTGAGCAGGAGAACACGAAGAAGCCCGGCAGGCCGGCCTCTAAGTCTGGCTTGCAGCCGGTTACTGTAGCCGACGATGTCAAGGAGAAGATCGTAAGTGCCTTAACCAGCCGCGCTTCAGTAAACTGAACCCTTGAAAATGCTTCCACACCACATACGCCAACATCCCGTTGCCCTGAAGTAGGCTTGTGGTGGATGTAGCACCCCTTGCTTTCCAAACCGTGATGTTCAGTTACGTAATATAGACCTTCCATAATTAATATAGGCATAGCATTCATACATGCCCGTACAAAGACGGCTACTGACCTGAACAGATTGTTTTCCTGCTTAGTTCTTTTTAATTCAACAATGGGCTCGCTAAAGCTAGCTCCCAGCTGCTTGACCTCTTCCAGTTATACAACGTAATGTGCTGTGAAGATGGTGAGTGACTCATTTTCAAGGTTTAAAAAAAAAAAAAAAAAAAAAAAAAAAAACAATTCTCAAGCTTCATTTTCGTGTGCCAGCATCTTAAGAGTCACCAGTTCCACTGTGTACTAGTGGTGAGTGCAATTCACACCGCCCTTCTATTCTTGGTAATGGACCCACTCAAAATTCCATTATTGACTGTTGTAGGGACAGGGGTGTCTTGTGAAGACTTAACCACCTAAACCCGTTCGGCCCGGTAGATCCAGTTTGGCAGAACTAAGTCCGCCCCGGTTGTCAAGGTTTTCATAGGCCAATTGAAGGTGTAACTACTAGCCAGGTTGACTGGCAGATATTTTTGTCTAAATGTGTTTTATTCACATTAGCTTCAAACCACTCCCTGTCTCTTTTGAAATTGGGCCCATACGATACCATCATTTAATTTAATGCGTAAAAATTTGAGAAATTAACTTTTAAATCCACTGGGTAATATCTTTGAGAGGTTGAAAATTAAGCCCAGGCCAAGTGTTAGAAGTTTCTGGGCACACGCTTTGCGGACAGCTTGTGCAAAGTGGGTTTATCAAAGTTTTATACAACCAGTCAAAAAAATCTCCCCCGCATTCTTTCACAGAATGAGAATATGTGCCATTGAAATGTCTCCACAAGCTTTACAACTCGGTGGATATGTCAGTTCCGTATTCAGTGAGCACCAATGCGGTTTGCTTTAGTAGTCTTATCACTTGGCTATGCCAAACCTTCTGTGCTTGTTGTGTACTTACGTTGTTTTAATGTTGTTTGCAGACATATGAAATGAAAAACGTACTTGTAAGTAGTACTTGTGTATGAGATCACATATCCATGGAAAGTGAAGTTATTGCGCGCAAAACTGAAAATTATATTTAAGAAAAAAAAAAGAAAGAAAGAAATTGTGTTTTCATTTTTTTTTGGTTGCTGTTCTTGTAGAGACGTGCACCTTGGTCTCTCTTGCCTGGCAGAGTTTCACTTCCTGTCTGGCAGGGTTGAGGTGCTGGCGCACGTGGCTAGCCGCCATGTTCCTGGCTCTGTCATCATAACTAATCCGCAGCGTGAGTGCATGCAGCGTGGTTCCAGCCCTGGTGCAGCCACGATAAGATCCGTGCAGCTGTGGGGCCCCTGATCAAGGCCCTTAACCCCACATTGCTCCAGGGGGGCTTGTCCCCTGCTTAGTCTAATGAACTCTTAAGTGACTTTGGATAAAAGTGTCAGCTAAATAACTGTAATGTAATAAATGACGCATGGATAAGAAAATGGCACTTAGTTAGGTGTACATCAAATCCACCTTTGACCTGCCTCAAAGATATAATTTTAGGTTAGAGTTTTCAGGCAGTTAAGATTTCATCCTTAAGATGGAGATCCCGTTCCGATTCCCGTCATGGTGATAATGTGTTAATTTGATTCCCGCTCCGCTTTCTCCCCTAACTGTGCGCGCACTTGTTCTTGCTCGTGTAGAAACTGGAATGCTCCAAGGTCAAAGGACAGCTGCTGATCTTCGGGGCCACCAACTGGGACCTGATCGGACGGAAGGAGGTGCCCAAACAGCAAGGTGAGTTCTCCACCACATCTGTGTCCCCCCCCCCCCCCGCCACGACTCCGCCCACAGCAGATCTGATTGGCCGTCGCGGGTCAGGTGACAGGAACGGGGCGATGTAAAAAGGTGAGGATGACGATGAAAGGAGTGGGTGTAGTACGCGTTGCAAAACACAACTGTGCCCCGTGAGTCTCAGAGCACGTGCAGCTGTGGCCGGAGGCTGGATAGGAGTGACGGCACGTAAACCTCAGCTTTGGGACGGGTGTGAGTAAGAGCAGAGGAGCTGGTTCGCGTCACTAATCTCCTTAAGCCCCCCCCCCGCCTCCCTTCCCAGAGGCCCTTGGGGCGGCGTGTTCAGACAGCTGTGGGACTTGTGGGGGAGGCTCTGGTCAGACAGAATCAATGGATGATCGATCATGGAGAGCCCTATTGCATTGTGGGATAGTTCTCCCAGCTCTGGGAGGACGACCCCAGTAGCTGTGGATGGGGGTCCACAGCCAAGGGGACACTAACAGAGGCCCTGTCCAGCAACTCCCATCACACCATTACTGCTGCCCTGTCCAGCAACTCCCGTCACACCATTACTGCTGCCCTGTCCAGCAACTCCCATCACACCATTACTGCTGCCCTGTCCAGCAACTCCCATCACACCATTACTGCTGCCCTGTCCAGCAACTCCCATCACACCATTACTGCTGCCCTGTCCAGCAACTCCCATCACACCATTACTGCTGCCCTCCTTTAACAGCCAAAGCTGAAAGCATTTTTCACAGGCCTGCTTCAAAGAGACGTGAGCCACAGCTCTTAAAGATGAGTGGAGACACAAGTTAGAGCAGCACTAGCTTCTGCGATATGACATACAGTGGACACGAGTGAATAAATTATTTCGGGGGGAATTTTTTTATTTCACGTTGAATGAGTAGGGCGGCGTCGTCAGATGAGGACATACAAGTATTCCAATTCTATCAATTCTTTGGAATATATAGTTTTAAGACGTGTTCGTATGGCTATGAAGAAATGGCTAAATGTGAATTCAGCTTGTCTTTGTCAGTACACCGTGTTCGCATTTAGAGATGGCACTGCTGAACGGGCTCTCTCCTGGACGCAGACGGACGCCTTATCGCAAATTTAGTCTGCCGGTTGTTTTAAATTGACCTTGACAAACAAAAGAATCGTTCAAGCAGCCATTTGCATCTTTAAAAAAAAAAAGAAAAAAAGAAAGAAAAAAAACACAAGGCTGAAGGCTTGACTGAATGCTGAACTGAATTAGGCGACTTGTTTTGAATGAAGAAAACCTCCAAAATAAGGCGTGAGACAGGAGGTGTAATTAGCATTTTCAGCGCCCGCCTCACATTCACCCTTGGTAAGGAGGTGCGCTCCGTACCCATCCTCAGCTCTTAATTGTGCTCCTCGCATAAAGCCGCAGAAAAACACCGCACACGTTTGGCATTCTCTCCGCGTGACGCGAGGAGATGACTCCAAATGTCATCCAAATGAGAACACGAAGTGCAGGGACGGGGGGGGTTCTCAAACCGGGCGTCTCGAGAGGAGAGAGAACGCAGAGAATCGCCAGGCAAGGGCGTAAGCCTTTTGTTCCACACCAACAATATAAACACCCGATTCAACCAATCAGGGTCTTGAGCGATTAGCTGATTGGTTTGATAAGCTTTAGTGCTGCTGGGATACGGCAGAACACCGCACCGACTCTGGCACTCTCCTGATTGGACGCCATTGATTTGGGTGGAGGTGATGGTGTAAGGACCCTTTTGCTATGGTGATGTGTTCCCGTGTAGCACCGTTTGGTTGGCCGTTGTATTGCCAGTTCGCCTGACTACAGTGGCACCCATATTGTGTTTTAGTGGGGGGGGGGGGGGGACAGGGCGATCAGTCTGTTGGTTAGGTGGGTGGGATGCAGTTTAACGTGGGGTTGGTTAGGTGGGTGGGGGATGTAGTTTAACGTGGGGTCGTTCTGTACAGGTCACAGTGGCTGTGCCGTGTGTGAGCTAGAATGCAGAGAACCTCACATTGGTTATTGATCGTTTCTGTTGAATGAGCAGGGTAATGAGCAGGTCTGTCTGTGTGTGTGTCTATTTACGTGGTGTGTGTGTGTGTATTTACATGGTGTGTGTGTGTATTTGTATATGTGTACTTGCGTGTGTTTGCCCATGTGTGTGTGTATTTACGTGTGTTTGCCCATGTGTGTGTATTTGTGTGTGTATTTACGCGTGTTTGCCTGTGTGTGTGTATTTGTGTGTGTATTTACGCGTGTTTGCCTGTGTGTGTGTATCTGTGTGTATTTACGCGTGTTTGCCCATGTGTGTGTATTTACGTGTGTTTGCCCATGTGTGTGAATGTGTGTGTGTGTATTTACGCGTATTTGCCCGTGTGTGAATGTGTGTGTGTATTTACGCGTGTTTGCCCATGTGTGTGAATGTGTGTGTGTGTATTTACGCGTGTTTGCCCATGTGTGTGTATTTACGTGTGTTTGCCCGTGTGTATTTACGCGTGTTTGCCCGTGTGTGTGTGTATTTACGTGTGTTTGCCCGTGTGTATTTACGCGTGTTTGCCCATGTGTGTGTATTTACGCGTGTTTGCCCGTGTGTATTTACGCGTGTTTGCCCATGTGTGTGTGTATTTACGTGTTTGCCCGTGTGTGTGTGTATTTACGCGTGTTTGCCCATGTGTGTGTGTATTTACGTGTTTGCCCGTGTGTGTGTGTATTTACGCGTGTTTGCCCGTGTGTATTTACGCGTGTTTGCCCGTGTCCCAGCGGCCTACAGGAACCTGGGCCAGAACCTGTGGGGCCCGCACCGGTACGGCAGTCTGGCCGGGGTGCAGGTGAGCACCGTGGTGTCTGGACCCTGCGCCGCCCACAGCCTGCTCATCACCACCGACGGCAAGCTCTGGAGCTGGGGTACGAGTCCGAGGCCTGGCCTCTCCCGCCGACCGAGCCAGGGCCTGCATCACTAAGCAGGAGTTACCCGAATGAGTTCAGAGTAAAACCTGGAACAGCCGTTTTTACTTCAGTCCATGTTCCAGTTTTGGATGTGTTCCAGGCTTTACTTGGTAAACTTATCGAGCTAACTCGGTAATCCTGCTTTGGGAAACATGCCCCCCTCTGGGTGGTATATCAGGAAGCAGGATTACCGAGTTAGTTGGATAAGTTCACCAAGTGAAACCCAGAGCAGCTGTTTTTACTTCAGTCCGTGTTCCAGTTTTGGAAGTGTTCCTGAATTTATCCAGCTAACTCAGCAATCCTGCTTTGTGATGTGCTGCCCAGATCTTTAAAATGCATGAATTCTAGGCTGGCCAAATGTTTTTGTCTCGCAAGAACACGTTTGAAACATGTTGGGCTGCGTTTTCAACAGAATTACTTTGTTTATTTTACAGCCTGATAATTACACAGTAACTATTTTTAATTCAGAGGTAAGTACTGTGAAACGGCCTGTAAAACGTACTTGCTCAGGGTTTGCATGTGGTACTTACTGACTTTGTTTCATAGTAATTACTGCTGAAATCAAAGTAGTTGCCTCATAATTACAGAAGTAGCCGTGTATTTACTCAGTAAGTACTGCGTAGTAATTAACGAGCCGTAAAATAAAGCGTTACCTTACTTTCTGTTTGTTCATTCAGTTTGTGTCTGAAGTACAAGTGCTGGTGAGCCATTTCCCCCCAGTAGGTAGGTTGTTAACCTCTCTCTCCCTCCCTGTCCATCTTATTCAGGCCGCAATGAGAAGGGTCAGCTGGGCCACGGAGACACCAAGCGCATCGAGGCGCCCAAGCTGGTGGAGGCCCTGGGCGAGGAGGTGATTGTGGCTGCAGCCTGCGGACGCAACCACACCCTGGCGCTAACAGGTGGGGAGCCGGCAGCCTCCTACAACCCAGAGGAGGCTCCTCCGGGAGTCTGTACTGGCTGCACTGATGCTGTGACCTCACAACGCCATGGGTGTGGGCAGCAATGCCGTTACCTCATAATGGTGTAGCAAACGGGTGTTGTGACATCATGATTTTGTGGCTTTGCGCAATAATGTTGTGACCTCATAATTGTGCGGGCAACAACACTATGGCCTCGTAATGCTGTGGCTTTGACGGAATAATAATGTGATGTATACGTAGATCTTTGCGGTAACCGGGGGTAACCTCTGACTGACACCTTGCACCCTCCATCCCCAGAGAATGGAATGGTGTATTCTTTCGGGGAGAACAAATTGGGGCAGTTGGGCCATGGCAACCAGACTGATGCAGTGCCCACGCCAGCGACGGTAAGCACCCCCACCACCGCCCCCCCCAAACTGCATCTTCCACTCACTGCCCACTATGTACTTGACCAGGGTGTCCTTTTCTAACAGAATGCTCAATAGGACGTTCTCTCCGTGGTTTAGAGTTTAAGTTTAGAGTGTTTTAATGGCATTGAAGAACACTCGGATGTGTTATATAAATCTCCAATTGTGTGATTCTGATGGGGCAAAAAAAAAAGCACCTGTGGGTTTGTGGATGAAGGTTTTTAGAGCTTAAGAGCAGTGTGTGCAGAACAGGGCAAGCAGGATGTGCATTAGCTGGACTGAGATCATTGGTGGAGATGTGATTGAAATGGCTGCCTCTATGCTGAGAGATTAGAGCATCGGTCCTCACTCCTGGTCCTGGAGAGCCGCAGGGTGTGCTGGTTTTCATTGTTACTCAGCACTTAATTGATCCATTAAAGCCGTTAATTGCAGTTACCTCTTCTCACCTGGTTTCTTGGGTGTGAATTGGTTGCTGCAATTAAAATAAAAGCCAGAACCCCCTGCGGCTCTCCAGGACCAGGAGTGAGGCCCACTACGTTAGAGAACCCTGTCTCTGTGTTGACCGGTCTCTGCCTCCCTGTAGATCCAGTGTCTCTGTGTTGAGATCAGTCTCTGCCTCCCTGTAGATCCAGTGTTTCTGTGTTGAGATCAGTCTGTGCCTCCCTGTAGATCCAGTGTTTCTGTGTTGAGATCAGTCTGTGCCTCCCTGTAGATCCAGTGTTTCTGTGTTGAGATCAGTCTGTGCCTCCCTGTAGATCCAGTGTTTCTGTGTTGAGATCAGTCTGTGCCTCCCTGTAGATCCAGTGTTTCTGTGTTGAGATCAGTCTGTGCCTCCCTGTAGATCCAGTGTTTCGGTGTTGAGATCAGTCTGTGCCTCCCTGTAGATCCAGTACAACGGGCAGCCCCTGGTGAAGGTGTCCTGTGGGGCGGAGTTCAGCATGGTGGTGGACTGCAAGGGCAACCTCTACTCATTCGGCTGTCCCGAGTACGGCCAGCTGGGTAAGAAGCTTCCGGAACCGCCTCCGAATCGCCCCAATCACGGGCCACGGAGGGCTTTCAGTACAACCAATCACTGCACCTGCTGATTTCACTAACATGCCTTCAACCAGTGAAGAGGGAGTGCACCCCTGACCTAAACCACACCCCCACCCACCCCCTGACCTGTGCAGATAGCAGTGTAGGCCAGGGATACTCAAATCTGGACCTCAAATTCCAAATCCGGCCCTGGTTTTCTGTTCACCCAAGTAATTGGCTGAACAATTGGTGCTACCGATTGGGTAGACCTGATTCACACCTGACTGCCAGGTAAAGGGAGGGTGGAAAACCAGCAGTTCTCAGACTTCGAGGACCGCGATTTGATGATCCCTGGTGTAGACTTCTTTTGATTATGGGACGGTGTGTCAAACAGGCCTCGGTAAAAACCCAGCTGTATAAAGGAGTTCGGAGGGTACGAGCGGTGGGGTGTCTCTGTGAGGCAGAAACGGTCACTGACCCTCCCTCCTCCTCCTCCTCCTCCTCCCTCCTCCTCTCTCCTCCTCCTCCTCTCCTCTCAGGGCACAACTCGGATGGGAAGTTCATCGCGCGCGCTCAGCGCATAGAGTTCGACTGTGAGCTGATCCCGCGCCGCGTGGCCATCTTCATCGAGAAGACCAAGGACGGCCAGGTGCTGCCCGTGCCCAACGTGGTGGTGCGGGACGTGGCCTGCGGGGGAAACCACACGGTGAGCGTCCCAGGACCCGGTCACTGCCCGGACGGCCCCGCCCAAAGGGCCCCGTCTCCCAAAGGGCCCCGTGTCTCCCAAAGGGCCCCGTCCCCCAAAGGGCCCCGTCCCCCAAAGGGCCCCGTCCCCCAAAGGGCCCCGTCTCCCAAAGGGCCCCGTCTCCCAAAGGGCCCCGTCTCCCAAAGGGCCCCGTCCCCCAAAGGGCCCCGTCCCCCAAAGGGCCCCGTCCCCCAAAGGGCCCCGTCCCCCAAAGGGCTAATTACAACGCAGTCGTTAAGAGCGTTTGAATCCCAAGCTTGCCACAGTGTACACACACCTCTGGAACAAACCGTTCAGGCAGCCGTCCCACCTCCGGCGGCAGTTTGACCACCAGAGGGCACTAGACCAGCAGCGGGCCCCGTGTGCTGCTCGCGGTCTCTTGACGCGTCTCTCCCTCCCCTCCAGCTGGTGCTGGACTCCCAGAAGCGCGTGTTCTCCTGGGGCTTCGGCGGGTACGGCCGGCTGGGTCACACCGAGCAGAAGGACGAGATGGTGCCGCGCCTCGTCAAGCTGTTCGACTTCCCCGGGCGCGGGGCCGCCCAGATCTACAGCGGCTACCAGTGCTCCTTCGCCGTCAGCGAGATGGGTGAGCGACCGTACTGCCCAAACGCCCAGGGCGTATGCATGAGTGACCGTACTGCCCAAACGCCCAGGGCGTATGCATGAGTGACCTTACTGCCCAAACGCCCAGGGCGTATGCATGAGTGACCGTACTGCCCAAACGCCCAGGGCGTATGCATGAGTGACCTTACTGCCCAAACGCCCAGGGCGTATGCGTGAGCGACCGTACTGCCCAAACGCCCAGGGCGTATGCGTGAGTGACCTTACTGCCCAAACGCCCAGGGCGTATGCATGAGTGACCTTACTGCCCAAACGCCCAGGGCGTATGCATGAGTGACCTCACTGCCCAAACGCCCAGGGCGTATGCGTGAGTGACCTTACTGCCCAAACGCCCAGGGCGTATGCGTGAGTGACCTCACTGCCCAAACGCCCAGGGCGTATGCGTGAGTGACCTCACTGCCCAAACTCCCAGGGCGTATGCGTGAGCGACCTCACTGCCCAAACACCCAGGGCGTATGCGTGAGCGACCTTACTGCCCAAACACCCAGGGCGTATGTGTAACACTCAGACCTACCGGAAGGTTGGAGAATTCAAACCCCAGTGAAGCCACGATAAGATCAGTGCAGCTGTTGGGCCCTTAACCCCACATTGCTCTTGGGGGGGGGGCCCGCTTAGTCTAATCAATTGTATGTTGCTCTGGATAAAAGCTTCAGCCAAATGACTAATTATTATCCAAAGCGACTTTCCCTTCAAGTAATGCACTAGGCTACCAGCATTTGTAGATCAGGGACCTTTCTTTTGAGTATTTTTCCACATACAGGGAAAAATTGCAGCATCAGAGAGTGTAAAGTGTGTGAGTGGGGGGCGGGTAGCATAAAAATCTTTACCTAAAAGCCTTCACACATAATCAAAGTTTGTATTTTCCGTGCGTAACCACGGAGCGCATGGCCTGACCCCTTGTGCTCTCTGTCTGCAGGGGGGCTGTTTTTCTGGGGGGTCACCAACACCTCTCGAGAGTCCACCATGTACCCCAAGGCGGTGCAGGACCTGTGCGGCTGGAAGATCCGGAGCTTGGCCTGCGGGTGAGTGCGTTTCCCTGGGGCCCGGACCACAGAGCAGGGTCCTGGACCACAGAGCAGGGTCCTGGACCACAGAGCAGGGTCCTGGACCACAGAGCAGGGTCCTGGACCACAGAGCAGGGGCCTGGACCACAGAGCAGGGGCCTGGACCACAGAGCAGGGTCCCGGACCACAGAGCAGGGTCCCGGACCACAGAGCAGGGTCCCGGACCACAGAGCAGGGTCCCGGACCACAGAGCAGGGTCCCGGACCACAGAGCAGGGTCCCGGACCACAGAGCAGGGTCCCGGACCACAGAGCAGGGGCCCGGACCACAGAGCAGGGGCCCGGACCACAGAGCAGGGGCCCGGACCACAGAGCAGGGGCCCGGACCACAGAGCAGGGGCCCGGACCACAGAGCAGGGGCCCGGACCACAGAGCAGGGGCCCGGACCACAGAGCAGGGGCCCGGACCACAGAGCAGGGGCCCGGACCACAGAGCAGGGTCCCGGACCACCAAGTGTGCCGTTTTAAGACCAGGCTTGATACGGTGCTAGATACTGTTTAGCTCTTAGGCAAACTAAGCAGCAGTACACTTTAGTGATAGGAAAAGGTGAGCATTGCTGGGCTGAATGGCCTGCTCTGTGATCGGTACATTATGTTTTGCTATGCCGTGTTGCATTACTGAGCTAGCTGGACAGCCACAAATCTGGAACATGGACTGAAGTAAAAAGAGCCTTTCTGGGTTTTACTCTGTGAATATCCAGCCAACTCTGTAATCATGCGTGTGATAAAGGCCCCTGAGCTGCCTCTTATTGCTGTTATATAGATAAAATTATATAGATAATTTAAGTTTAGCTGCTGATTGCATTTCATCATTACAACAGTCGTTGAAATTGAGCAGTGTTCAGGTGAGAGGTGTTGGTCTGTTCACTGACCTCCGGGGCGGGTGGTAAATGGTGAGTGGTGTTGGGGGTCTGTTCACTGACCACAGTGGTGAGTGGTAGTCGTTAAAACTGAGCACAGTGTTCTGTGAGTGGTGTTGGTGTCACTGACCTCCGGGGTGGGTGGTAAATGACGTGACCTTTGGCGTGTTGCAGGAAGAGCAGTATTATCATCGCCGCGGACGACAGCACCATCAGCTGGGGTCCGTCCCCCACCTTCGGGGAGCTGGTGAGTCCCCCAGCGCACCCCCCTGCCCCAGAGCACCCCCCACTGCAGCTGACCTGGGGGGGAGATTCACCCCAAATCTGAGAAACAGATTACCCATGAGCACTCACCCAGTGTACCCCCCACTGCAGCAGACCTGGGGGGGGGAGATTCACCCCAAATCTGAGAAACAGATTACCCATGAGCACTCTCACCCAGTGTACCCCCCACTGCAGCAGACCTGGGGGGGGGAGATTCACCCCAAATCTGAGAAACAGATTACCCATGAGCACTCACCCAGTGTACCCCCCACTGCAGCAGACCTGGGGGGGGGAGATTCACCCCAAATCTGAGAAACAGATTACCCATGAGCACTCTCACCCGGTGTACCCCCCACTGCAGCTGCCCTGGGGGGGAGATTCACCCCAAATCTAAGAAACAGATTACCCATGAGCACTTTCACCCGGTGTACCCCCACTGCAGCTGACCTGGGGGAGAGATTCACCCCAAATCTGAGAGACGGTGTCGGGAGCAGTTACCCATGAGCACTCTCTTCTGTTACATACA
Source organism: Conger conger (assembly GCF_963514075.1). Classification (NCBI taxonomy): domain Eukaryota; kingdom Metazoa; phylum Chordata; class Actinopteri; order Anguilliformes; family Congridae; genus Conger; species Conger conger. Next base: position 47,618,353 of record NC_083769.1, on the reverse strand, counting down.
CAGCTTAGCGTCTTAAGGCTTTAAGTTTCAAATGCCACAAAGCTAATGTGGGCTATGGGTATGCGTCTAATGCTTGATGGGAATGTGCTAGGAGACAAGGTGGTGCAGTGCAGTACCGTTTAAATGGGGTTTTAAAAATAACACCAAGGACTCTGCATACCCACCATTCCACGCTATGAAGAGCAATGCTTGTCGACATGTCTGGTATGTGACTGATATGATGTGTGTGTGTGCGTAGGGATATGGAGATAACAAGCCCAAGTCCTCCACCACTGCCCAGGAGGTAAAGACTATGGATGGTATTTACTCTGAACAGGTAGGCGAGGCCGTTTCCTCACGCCGACACACAGACAGGGCTCTGAGTGCCTGCTCAGTCAGAGAACAGAGCCTGGGTCATTCCCCCAGGCCCTGGCTGTGTCTATACAGCATATTCTAAAGCAGGAAAGTGTCAGCAGCAAATGCCAAAAAGGAGGAAACTTCCTTTGCTTTTGCTCCCAATGGGGTATAGTATGATCTAAAACACCTGCTATATCGCTGCAGTGTATAAACAAATATTTAATCAGGCTGTACTACAGACATGCAACTGGGATCGTCATGCCCTTTTTTGGGTAATTTATTTAGGTATTTGTGAAGCGGTGTTTAATACAACCCTATAGATGCGGGATGTGTGCGAAATGGCCTACTTGGCACACTAATCCTACTACATTTCAATGAAAATCAGCCTGAAATTTTGTATGTATTAGCATGAGTATTTAGTATAAATTGTATGCTGTTTCAGATGCAGCCTTAGACAGGAAATGGCTTTAAAGTTCTGCATGTTTAGTCAGTATGGTTGTATCAGAAGTGGCCTTTAATGTCATTAATGGGAGCTCATCCCAGGGAGAACTTTCATTCCTGCTTTAAAGGTACAATAGGTAAGGTTTTTGTGTGAAAACATTGTTACAAGACCCATTGTATCCCTTCCTATCATTGGAAAAAGGCTCACTGACATCTGCCTCTGTTTATAGTCCTTAAATTCGGGTTTCAAAATACACAGTTGACGGCCTGACACTGTACTAAAACATTGTGTAACTGTACAATAATTCAAGCTCATTGGTTGAAAATTGTTTCGAATTGCCACAGGCAATGGTGTTTCAACGTCAGCGCGTTTGCAGAGAAGGGGGAACGTTCAAAGTCCGAAATGACCTATTGTACCTTTTAAGGTGATTTAGCTGTGCTGTCGTACTGCAGAGCGGATGGCAACTGCTGTGTGGCGGCCTGTCGCGTAGTGGTTCAGGTACATGACTGGGACCCGCAAGGTCGGTGGTTCTAATCCCAGTGTAGCACCATAAGATCCGCACAGCCGTTGGGCCCTTGAGCAAGGCCCTTAACCCTGCATTGCTCCAGGGGAGGACCGTCTCCTGCTTAGTCTAATCAACTGTATGTCGCTCTGGATAAGAGCGTCTGCCAAATGCCAATAACGTGATGTGATGTAATGTAATGTGTTCTCGCAGGTGGTGATGGGATACTCACACTCCCTGGTCATTGCCCGCCAGGAGACCGAACAGGAAAAGGAGAAACTGAAGAAACTGCCAGAGTACAACCCTCGCATGCTCTGATTGGCTGCCAGCACTTGACCTCTGACCTCTCACCTCTCACCTCTCTTTTTCCAGAGGTGACTGATTTCCATTACCGAGTGCACTCACCCCCCCCTAGGTCACCTGTCGTCCTGGTGTTTTGGTGATGGTGGTTTTGGGGAGCGAGGGAGGGGGGGGTGGGGGGGGCAAGGGGATGGTGATATATACAGGGCATAAACGTACACCTTGACCTCCAAAAGATACAAAAAAACAAAACAAGTTAAACACCTCACCTCTGAAAATAGGCCACACCCACCAAGAGGTTCCTCTCCCCCCCCCCCCCCCCCCCCCCCCCCCCCCTTCCCCCTCCACCTCTGTCCTCTGGTCTGGTCATGGATGCTCCAGTTGCAGGTTCTTCCGAGTACGCGACCCCTCCCCCTCCCCCTCCCCAAACAGACACATTCCCAGGAACGCCTCCCACTCCTGAAGGCTCCGGCCCAGGACTCCCATCCTCTGTATTTACGTTCGGCCTTTTTATTCCTTTTTTTGTGGTTTTTTGATCATGTAAATTTGATCCATCTCCATTTTGTTGGTGCTACAGCATGTCGATACAGTCTGGGTCACTGGGAATCTTCAGCGGGGGGGGCACAGCGGCTCAAAACAGCCCAATCATTTCTGTGCCTTTTTTTTTTTCTGTGTGTGTGTGTGTGTGTGTGTGTGTGTGTGTGTGTGTGTGTGTGTGTGTGTGTGTGTGTGTTTTGCGGATACGGCGGTGGTTCGTCGTTACAGAGAAAATGATCAAGTAAACTTGTTATTTGTGTGTAATCTTAACGCGTGTTTTATGTAACTGTGTGTACGTCCGGAGTGCCCGCTTCGTCCTGCACGAGCGGTGCGTGACGAGGACCTGCGAAAACCCCTCGTTCACCGCGGTTTGACCTGAACTGTGTTCATCTAATTTAAGCCTTTTCTTTTTTCTTTTCTTTTTTTTTTTTTACTTTGTTCATTCCACTAGTACTGGTAGTGGTGAACAACGACAAAAAAGCGCTCACGGTGAATCCAGTAGCACTTGCAGTGGCTGTAGACAAACTGTAAAACGGGCTGACGCAGGAGACCTGTATCTAACGGTCTGTCCAGCCCTGCCAAACCTGTTACATTCCCTCTTATGTTCAGTGTGTCCTGCTCTTTGTATTCGTTCATTTCCCAGCGGAGGCACAACTGTATTTGTGTTCAAGACCAAATTGTGTGGAGCCGATTTTTTTTTTTTTTTTCTCCTATTTTTTATTAAAGAAACGTTAATTAAACATAGCGGAGTTTCTGAGTGAACTCGTGTCCCTGCATCCATTATGAGTTTGTATTGGCGGTGTGCGTCCTGTGGGGTCAGTTAGCCTGTTTCTTGTTCTGGGTTTATGCATTCTTTTTTTTTAAAAAACAGTTTTTGTTTTTTCCATGGAAATGTTAAATAAAATTTCACAAAAGATTTTTGTGTTGGGTGTTCTTTTTTGTCTGAGTGGAAAATGGTCATGGTGGAGAGGGGACCTAACTGCTGCAATTCAGTTTCTCATTAATGGTAGCATCACGGTACCAAAAGTAGCAAAACGGTAGCCATTCCGTTTCTTCAAAAAAGTGATTGTGATGGCTGGCGGTTACGAAAGTGACTCCATTTTACCATGACAAGTACGACGTAACGCTTGTTTCTTAGCCAGAGGATTTATTAAAACACACTAAACAAATACACAGAATACAAAGTAAAATTTGACCATGTTCACATTTTCCTTACCTTTGCTCTCGAGCAAACACTCGTAACTGTAACTCTGCGTCTGAACATTAATGCTCGTTAATTTCACTTTATTTTTTTTCCCCCCACTATGAACTTTCATACAACACATTTTTACATGCCATGTTTACATTTCTACAAAAAAAGTTAGCCTTGGCCAGGATCTTTTGGTAGCTTTTAAAGCCTTTGCCATTCATAATATATGTAGAATTAGACTGAAGCCTTCCTCTGTTATTCATACACAAACTTAACACTGCTTATCAGTGCAACACTCTGTTCAACGGGCTTCAGTTTGATTGCATTGCGTCATTTTCAAAGTTCCTTGCTTGGAGGAGGGGGAGGGGGGGGGGTTGCTGGTTTAAACCACCAGGGATCCAAAAGGAACTACTCTGTGTCAAAACACCGGTCGTTTTTGTTGTGAACCGTCAATTTCTAGTAGTGTGGACCCAGTCTTATTCGGGCCCTGATTTCTGATTTTTAATCCTCCACGTTAACATTTTCAACAAATCGCAGAATTCTTTAATCTTGGGCACTTTAAATACCTTTTTTTAAAAGACGTCTAGCTGTGAGACGAGTCTCCAGTTGCACATAAACGCAAACTAATATATAGAGTTGTAATATACTACCATGACACAGAGTAGTACCTTTAAAACTAGGTTTTGAGGGGGGGGGGGGGGGGGCAGGATCTTGCGGATTCATGCCACACGTGGGATCTCGATCTTAAGAGGGTCGATATTTGCTGTTGTCGCGACGACGGGCACATCCAATCAGGACGTGTGTGACAGCCATGGCCTTTAGATAAAGTGCTTTACAAGTGCATACATTCTGTGCACCGCTGCACTCCTGTACACACTGTAAGGAGGACACTAAGACGTAACGGTGAAGTCTGGCACTTCAGCGGTCCTCTGCGGTATTTACCCCACGATGTTACGAGAGAAAGTGCCTTCGAGTGATTATGACTGACTTCAGAGTGTCGGCTTGCAAAAACAAAAAAAATACAATTGTTATCGGGTACGCGATGTTTCCTGACGATTGGTCTGCATTTGTGTATTCCTTTTCAGTTCAACACTTAGTGTCCGAGAACAGGACATGAACTGTTCAGCCATTGTTTTCGTTAGTTTTTTCAGTTACACATCAACGTTTTACAGAATTACTGCACCAGAAAACAAGAACAAGAACCTTTAACTCGCAGTATCCAAGTCTTTGGGAAAACAAATGAAGGGAAACCAAACTGTGGGTGAGATGACTGGAGTGATACAATCAAACGCATACATTCAAGAAACGTAAATAACAATCCCAGAACATTTCAGTAATGGGTAAATTCAATTTGACCATGATATGAGGGCTTTTCACATTTCATTGACAGAACACACAAAACTCTGCAGAATCAGCAGGTAACACCGTTGTCAAGATGTTTGACCCCTATCCCATAAGGTCACAGAAAACAGACATTACAGAACGCTCGCATTGGCTTTCAACCAATGAGATTACAGCCTTACTTCTCCGCCACACTGGTCTGACACATCGCGTTGTCATGACCACAGTGCAAAGACGGCACAACTGGAGGATCGTGAGGTCTGCAACTCGGTGCTTTCCTGCTGCTTTTAATCTCTCTAAAACTCCATTAGCGGGCGGGGGCTAGCCTAGCCCAAAAACATAATAACCCGGTTGAATAACGCAGCCCACAAGGATCTGGGCTAAGAAACACTGAAACTCGGGAAATATGCATGATTTCCCGTCAAATTACACAATATAGCTTGCCTTAATTCACAATTTTATATACAAACATAAAAACAGTACAAGGCAGTGTCCCACAGTTAGCTATGAGCCGATGTGAGGACACTGAAGCGAACTGGCCCTGGAAAACATTCTCCTATGCAAGGATCCTGGGTTATGAGAGAACTGCATTCTGAGATAATTAATACTACATCTTTCAGTGAGTGCTGGACTGCGTCGGATAAACTTCATGTTAAAGCGTTTTCCTAAACTGTCGTGTTTTTACCAAGTCGCCAGCATTCACTTCGCACACATTGTGCTTTCACGCAGAATTGTTCATCAACATTCTATAACGGAAAAGGTCCCGTTTGGTTCAATCCAAAAAGAACCTTTCCATGGCAACGAAAAAGGGATTCTGCCTCTACCACTAAGTAGCATGTGACATGATTTCTCCGATTTAAGGACACATTTGGTCACCAACTCTCATCTACCTGTCCATCTCAGGGACAAACATTCTCTTCAAACAGACAGACGGTCGAAAAACATGATAACCTTTACCATATCAACATCAGAACTTCAGGTTTTGGTATTTATACATTTCAGCATTATACCTATTTTGTCAGTAAAGGTATGGTAGTGTATTATAGCATATTTAGTCACGAAAGGTGTGTAATACTAGTGTAATACTAGAGCCAGCAGACATTTTGCTACTGATATTCTCAGCTCTCCGTAGAGCAGAATCCAGCGGTTTAGCAACAGAAAATTAGCAGCTTTTCCATCTCCACACTCGTTTTAAAATCATATTGAAAGAGGGAAACCCTTCTGCAGACCAACTCTGTAGCTTAGTTCGGGGAGTATTAATGAGGATTAATGAATGGAACGGGAGAGGCATTACAAATGCGCAAGGTATCGGCCACAAACACTCTCGACCGTAGCACCGCAACGGGCTTTGAGAAAAAGGTACATTTCTTTTTTTTACAAGGTCCCTCGCTACTTCTCCAAACCCTTTCCCCCCCCGCAATTCTTCTTATTTTATTTGTACATTGAGTCATTCATTTAGTCTAATTCAGTAAACAATGCTAAATAAAGTGCAGTCTCTGCAAATATGCACATGTAAGAGCTCCTATCAGCGCAGTGCCTACATACAGCATCGGGCCTGTGCGTTTATGGAGAAGCAGACGCAAAAGAAGGAATGTATCAATGTTGCCCGTGACTCCTGCACAAGGGAACGTGTGCTTCCTCATGCGTCCACTGGAGGGCAATCTCACAACGCCTTCAATTCCAGTATACTGATTGGACATAAAATTGCAATGTAAAAAATAAAAAATACACATAGGGTGCATACTCACTGCACTCCCAGCCAGCGGACTCCGTTTCCCATGATGCTCTGCTTTTAAGCGTCAGCGCTGTTGAAATAGAGAGGACGGAGGCGGACCAATCCGCTGCTCCGCTGATTATGGGGGTGGTGTCAGCACAGTCCCTTCCCAGCGTCCTCAGCAGTGCGGAGTTCCGCGATTCGCTGGCCAGCGGGGAGGAGGAGAGCCTCAGCAGTGTGGAGTTCCGTGATTCGCTGGCCAGCGGAGAGGAGGAGGACAGCCTCAGCAGTGTGGAGTTCCGTGATTCGCTGGCCAGCGGAGAGGAGGAGGAGAGCCTCAGCAGTGTGGAGTTCCGTGATTCGCTGGCCAGCGGGGAGGAGGACAAAGCCTCGATGGGCTTGGCTGTGTTCCTGTCGAAGCACGGCACCCTCGCGGCAGACATCACGGCCGATGACGGCAACAACGAAAAAAAATAAAAATAAAAACGCCGGTCCTTAACGGCTGCTTGTGAGAAAGGGGAATTCCATGCCTCTTCCACTGCCAATCGGACAGTGTGACCACCCTCTTTTCTCTCTGTCTCTCTCTCTCTCTCTCTCTCTGTCTCTCTCTCTCTCTCTTTCCACTCCAAGGTCAGTCCAGCCTGTGAGCTAACCCACGCCCTGACCCCCCCCCCCCACCACCCCCAACACACCCCCCGACCCCCCCAAACCCGCAGCTCAAAGCAAACACCCACACACACTGCACTGTATGAAGCCTATGTACAGACCCCCCCCCCCCCCCCACGGTTCCTCCCCGAGAGAGAGAGAGAGAGAGAGGGACAGGGGTGGGGGTGAAATTACAGTCGATAAGATATATATACATACATATTCGTAATATTAATAAATTCCAGTTCGGTTCCAGTTCAACGTTGGTTGGGGTTGGGGTTTGGGGCGGACGGGGTCTAGTCCTCGATACAGATGACATCAGAGGCCTTCCCGCCCTTCAGTTCGCTGGCGGTGAGCTCCTTCAGCGGGTCGGCGGACTTCAGGTCCAGGTGGCTTGACGGGGGAGGGGGGCCGTTCGTGGAAACTGGGAGGAATCGGAACGGAGAGAAGTGTACTGAAGTGTGCGTGCAAAACAGCATTCGTCACAGAACAGACACAGCAGGCTGGCTAAGAGCCCGTCCACACCAATAACTACAGCTATACTGTCGCTATAATTTCACTGTAACTATAATGATAGCGATGTGGGCATCCACACCGATGAACGAGAACGTTCTGAAATAAGTCTCTCGGCTACATCAATCGGTTACATGACACCCTGTAAATTCGGCTGGATTTTGATTGGCTGTCAAGTGTTTTTTATCGTTCATGCAGCTGGAAAAGCGTTGCTCTGAAAATGATCCCAACGATATCGGCTGTCACTGTCGTTGGTGTTATACTCATAGTCATAGTAGTGTGGACTCTGCCATTATTTTTATAGTTATATAGCTATGGCTATAGTTCTTGGTGTGGACAGGCCTTATGGCAATCACCGAACACACACAGCAAGGAAAGGGGCACAGAACACACACACAGCAGGCAGGACTCGACAGGGAAAGAGGCACAGAACCGACACACAGCAGGCAGGATGAGACAGGGGCACAGAACACACACACACAGCAGGGAGGGTAAGACAGGAATAAGGGGGCATTTTGCCCCTCTCACCGCTGATGTAGGGTCCCAGGGGCATCTGGCTGTAGTTGACGATGCTCCCGCCCCCCGGTCCACGGAAGCCGCCCCCGAAACCGCTGCTGTACATCTGGGAGCAGCCGAACGAGCCCTGGGGGAACGGCTGGAGCAACAACGAGCTTTCATTAAAACCCAGAGCCTCGTCTAAACTCTCCCTGCCTCAAACACACACTTCAGCCACTCAGCACACTCCACAGAAACCATCTACAGCAGCTCACTGAAGCAGCTCGGGTTAACAACCTGGCTCAAGGGTACAGCAGCAAGGTGTTCCACCTGGGAATCCAACCTACAGCCTCCCAGTAAGCACTAACCACACTTCCACTTACTTCATCTCACTTGGATGTACAACCTGAATGCATACACATAGAAACACACACACACACACACACAAACACATTTCTCTCAGATAGTACATCTGATAGTATAACATCGCTATAACATCTGAACAGTTTTCAGAAGTTAAAAGCTTCATACTGGTTCATACCAATGCTACTGAAACTGTAAGATCAAACCCCTCTGCTGCTTGTTTTGAAACAGCTGGTAGCTGGTTGACCAGTTCAGACCAGCTCCCAGCGTGACATGGTTTTCCCAGCTCAAACTATGTTTTGAAACAGCACTAGCACTAGCTGGTTGACCAGATCCATACCCATTGCATTACATTACGTGGCATTTAGCAGATGCTCTTATCCAGAGCGACGTACAACAAAGTGCAAATCAATCACAAGAACAAGTGCAAAAGTAGACCTGAGAGGACAGTACAGTTCCGAGTCCTAGTGTAAACATACAGAAATTCAGAACCCTTGAAGAGTACAATCAGCTTTCAAACTAGCATACCACTGTTGGCAGCTAGAATACAACAACAGCCAATAAAAACAACAATACCTATACAAGTAACGATATCTATACATAAGTGCCATTACGGTCTAAGGCTAATCACAGTGCCACACCCAGCTAGACCAGCATTATGACTAGCTTGACCATGCTGGTTGACCAGCTCATATCCAGCTAAACCAGCTTAGTGACCAGCTTGGCCAGCTCAATTTTCAATTTCCGCGAAGGAGCTGTATGGTGCGGCAGGAAGGAGCCGCGTGGCGCAGCAGGAAGTGGCGGTCGCCGTGGAGACAGACCTGCTGGGGCGGCGGCTCGTTGCCGCGGTTGGTCAGGCGGCTCAGGATGCTGCGCTCGGACATCTGCAGCCGCGCGGCGACCGGCGGGATCCGCGACAGCATGGAGGGCAGCCGCGTCACGTCCGCCTTCATGTCGCTCAGCAGCTCCTCCAGCTGGTTCAGCACTGCAACAGCACCCGGGCGCCGAGAATTAGCATTAGCACAAATACTCACTGCCACAGCACCCGGGCGCAGAGAATTAGCATTAGCACAAACACTCACTGCAACAGCACCCGGGCGCAGAGAATTAGCATTAGCACAAACACTCACTGAATTAGCATTAGCACAAACACTCACTGCAACAGCACCCGGGCGCGGAGAATTAGCATTAGCACAAACACTCACTGCAACAGCACCCGGGCGCAGAGAATTAGCATTAGCACAAACACTCACTGCAACAGCACCCGGGTGGGGCGAGTTAGCATTAGCACAAACACTCACTGAATTAGCATTAGCACAAACACTCACTGCAACAGCACCCGGGCGGGGTGAGTTAGTATTAACACAAACACTCACTGCAACAGCACCCGGGCACGGAGAATTAGCATTAGCACAAACACTCACTGCAACAGCACCCGGGCGCGGAGAATTAGCAATAGCACAAACACTCACTGCAACAGCACCCGAGCGCGGAGAATTAGCATTAGCACAAACTCTCACTGCAACAGCACCCGGCGGGGTGAGTTAGCATTAGCACAAACCCTCACTGAATTAGCATTAGCACAAACACTCACTGCAACAGCACCCGTGCGCGAAGAATTAGCATTAGCATTAGCATTAGCACAGACACAAACACTCACTGCAACACGGTCCACTTGTCTGACACGAGCTACAGCAACACCTCACACCTGTCTTAGGTTGTCCTTTTTTCTTTTTGTGTTTTTGTTTGGGGCAGCCCGTAGCCTCGTGGCTGAGGTGCATGAGTGGGACCTGGAGGGTTGGCGGTTCCAGCCCCAGAGTCGCCACAGTAAGATCAGTGAAAATGTTGGAGTCATGACATAACCCCAGGGGGGGGATTGTCCCGCTTCGTCTAATGAACCGCAAGTCGATTTGGATAAAAGCATCAGCTAAATAAGCGTAATATAACGTCTGCAATGTAACTGCAGCTCTAAAGGACATTAGGCTACTGGGCGGGGGGGGGGGGGGGGGGCATTAACAGAGCGTTGCTGCAAGAGAGCATGCACGCTCAGTCAACCTACCCTGTATAAATAAATGTTAACAATAAAAAAAATATATATATCATTTTTGAATCTTGTGTATGTGTTCCCTAGTGAAAGGCGCTGTGCAAGTGCAGTTATTGGAGCCAGACCTTTGTGCAGCACTGCGTTGGCGGGTTTGTTCCCGGCGAGCGACTCCTTGGAGAGGTGCTGGTGCGACTCGGCCAGGCACTCCACCTCCGCGAAGCGGGCGTTCAGCGCCATGGCGGGGTGGCTGGGGTCCTGGCTCATGTTCAGATACGCCGCCCGCCTCAACTGCTCCTCTATCACCAGAGCCTGCTCCAACAGCTACGGGTACAGAGGGAGGGAGAGAGGGAGAGAGAGAGAGAGAGGGAGGGAGAGAGGGAGCGAAGGAGAGAAACAGGGAGGAAGAAAGAGAAATAGAGAGGGGGATGGAGGGAGAGAGGGGGAGAGAGGGACAGAGGGAGAGGTAGGGAGATGAGGAGATGTGAAAGGGAGGACCATTGAAAAAAGGGAGGAAATATAAGCAGAGAAAGAGAGGGAGAAGGAGGAAGAGAGAAGAAGTAGATGAACATATGACATTTCCAATTCCTATCCTTCCCATGCCACCCTTTATCTGTAACCTCTCCACTCTAAAAAAAAGATCCTCTGACTTTTGAACACCCTCTAAAATCCCCACTGACCCACTGCACGCTCATCCCTCACTCCTGCCAGTCTCACGGACCTTGAAGCGGCGAGCCAGGAACTTGTTCTTCATCTCCAGGTAGTTGCCCTTGTGCACCTCGCTCTTGAAGGGCTCGTTCAGGATGGTGTAGCGCGGGTCGTTCTGGATGTCCTGCCAGCGGGCGTAACCGTGCCTGGAGGGGGGCGACCGGGTCAAGGACAATGACCGGGTGGGGACCCTTCAGAGAGAGGTTTAAAAAGCGGGACCGCGACCAACCGACGCCCCACATGGGGCGATAAAAGGATACGTGACGATGCCGGCCAGGAGCCAGTAGTCGTGGCGACGGTGCCAGATGTCGTGCATCTTCCCCGAGGTCACGGCTGCTCGCTCCTCGTTCTGCCACAGGGTGTGGAGCTCTGTGAACACAGCGAAACCAGTCAGAACTAGTGTTTGGAGCTCTGTGAATACAGCAAAACGAGTCAGAACTAATGTTTAGAGCTCTGTGAATACAGCAAAACGAGGCAGAACTAGTGTTTGGAGCTCTGTGAATACAGCAAAATGAGTCAGAACTAATGTTTAGAGCTCTGTGAATACAACAAAATGAGTCATAACTAGTGTTTGGAGCTCTGTGAATATAGCAAAATGAGTTAGAACTAGTGTTTGGAGCTGTGTGAAAATGAGTCAGAACCGGGGTGTGGAGCTCTGTGAATACAACGAAACACACACACAGACAGCTAGTTTCACCCATGTGCAAGTGTACAGACCAACCCCCCCGCCCACAACCACAGAGCTAGTCTTACCTGCGCAGGTGTAGAGCCGCCCCCATACACCCACACACAGTCTCAGGTGTACACCCCCCCCCCCCCCCCCATACACCCACACACAGTGAGTCTCAGGTGTCCCCCCCCCCCATACACCCACACACAGTGAGTCTCAGGTGTCCCCCCCCCCCCCCATACACCCACACACAGTTAGTCTCAGGTGTATACACCCACACAGTTAGTCTCAGGTGTACACCCCCCTGCACTCAGAGCCCAGGTGTTCAGGTGCAGCAGTCCTCTCTCACCTGTGAACCCGCCATCGGCGATGTTGAACATGAACTTCATCTTGCTGTTCTTGTCATCCTTCCTGCCCTCCTCCAAGTCATCCCTTGTTTCTTTATCTCCGTTCAGCTGGCTGTCAGGAATGTCCTCGCCCTTCGTGTCCTCAGCAGGCACTGTGGGGAACACAAGACTCCACAAATTATAATTATATTACTGTACTGGAACTGAGTTACACACAAATATGCTGGGTCAAACTATTCTTTTAAAAATAATGAACAACTACCGCCATATCAGAAAGTAATTATTCAAAGTGTGTTAAATACTATTTGTAAATAATTTAAGATGAGAATACTGAGCCAAGAAAGGAACACATACCTATTATTAATATTCATGAAGTAGTATATACATTGAATATATTGTATATGAATACATCCACATGAATACATCCACAAGAACTAAGTGTTACTACTCGAGGCCCACTAGCAGCGTTGTGAAGGATTTTTTATTCATCCTGGTCAAAGTGTAACTCTCTCTTTCACAGTGGTCAGAGCCTGACCCCATTCCTTCTTTCTCATGTCCGTACTGACCTGGGTTGGGCTCCTTCTCCTCTGTTTTCACAGGAGTGGGAGTTCTCTCCTCCTTCTCTGGGACTCTCTCCGTCTCTGCGCCCGTCTCCCCTGGGGACCACAACGCACAGGTACACCGTTAGAGAGAACTGTGTCTAAGGCCCACACACATCAGCATTCTCTTCCAGGTTTTAGTGTCTAAAACTCCCATAAAACGTTCACAAAGAGCAGTGACGTAGGTTTGTTGAAAAGTCCCTCACCCCGCCCCCACTCCCCCTCCACCTCCTGTGGTCAGCTCTCTGCGTTAAAATTTAGCAAAGTCATCTGGTAATTATGCAAGAATATATACGTCATGTGGGAAAACATTTTACAAGCAGCACAGAAAAATAGTTCTAACTAAATTACTTGACTTGGATCAGTATGGAACACAAATTGAAAGGATTATATTAAAAGCTCAAAAACCCGACAAAAATTAATGTGGGCCTTTAAAGCCATGACCCATCTTTGAGAAGTTCCTCTCCAGAGCCCAGAGTTAAACATAAACATGTACTAGCACCAGCCAAGCCACCCAATCAGAGAGAGCTCAGCTCTGGATGCAGCCAATCCCAGGCCGTGGTGTTGGTGGGTCAGGTGAAATCAGGCCCTAAGGCTCACCTTTGGGCGTAGGCTGCTCGCTGGCTGTTTCAGCCTTATCAGACTCCTCTGCCTGCCTCTCCTCTGGGGCTCCCTCCTTCCCCTCCACACCGTCAGGGAGCTTCTCCCCCACCGGGGACGACTCCATACTGCAGGGAGCCTGCGGAGGGAGGGAGGGAGAGAAGGGGAGAGTGAGTGAATGAGAGAGAGAGAGAGAGGAGACACAGAGAGGGACAGAGTAAGAGACAGAGAGGCAGAAAGAGGGAGACAGAGATAGAGAGGGAAGGAGAAAGAGAGAAAGAGGAAGGGACACAGGAGATCAGAGAAAGATGGAGAGAGGCAGGGAGAGGAAGAGAGAGTGACAGTGAAGGAGGAGAGAGAGGGAGTGAGGAACAGAGAGAGGGGGTGGACAGGCCACACACCTCAGGTTCAGGGGGCTTCTTGCTGTCCTGCTCTGCTGGGTCTTTGTCTTCTGAGGGCCCGGAGACGGCGTCCATCTTATCTGCACAAAATAACATTACACATACCTCAGTGTGTCCAGTCCCACTACACAGTGCTGTTAGACTGACTGCAGACGTGGCACTGTCGTAAAGTACCAAATTAGTGTACGGCACTGCTCTGTACAGAGTATAGAGTTAGCACACAGCACTGTTCTACAGTAGCCTACAGAGTTAGCACATAGCAATGTTCTTCAGTACAGAGTGAGAACACTGAACTGTTCTACAGTATAAAGTGGAAGGCTAAAGCTCTACAGTACAGAATTAGCATCTGCTAATGCGCTACAGTACAGAGTTAGCGGAATGCTAATGCTCTACAGTACAGAGTTAGCGGAATGCTAATGCTCTACAGTGCAGAGTTAGCGGAATGCTACTGTACAGGGTTAGAGGAATGCTAATGTTCTACAGTACAGAGTTAGTATCTGCTAATGCTCTACAGTACAGAGTTAGCGGAATGCTAATGCTCTACAGTACAGAGTTAGCGGAATGCTAATGCTCTACAGTGCAGAGTTAGCGGAATGCTAATGCTCTACAGTACACAGTTAGCAGAATGCTAATGCTCGACAGTACAGAGTTAGCGGAATGCTAATGCTCTACAGTACAGTTAGCGCATTGCTAGTGCTCTACAGTACAGAGTTAGCGCATTGCACTAGCGCGGCGCGCTCTCACCTGGGGGCACTGGGGTCCCTGGCTGAGTGACAGCAGGACTGGCTGGGACAGGGGTGTTGGGGTCAGAGGACAAACTCTCCGTCAGCTTCTTCAGCTCCAGTCCCTCCGGGACCACGCCAGGGTTACTGTACTTCCCATTCACCAGCTCAAACTCCTGTACCTGCACACAGACAGAACCACAGACACACAGCCAAACAGGCAGAACCACAAACACACAGACAGAGAGAGACAAAGACAGACACAAAGACAGAACAACAGACGGAGACAAAAAGGAAAAAACATTAAATTTTAGGTAAAGAGGTACATTTTTTTTACACATTTTTACAGATTGAATTTCTTTTCATTAGCCTGCATGCCAGTGGTCCTCACCCCTGGTCTCGGAGAGTCATAGGATGTGCCGGCTTTTGTTTTTGCCTCAATAGCAGCAACCAATTCAGACCCAAGAAACCAGGTGAGGTGAATTAACAGCGTAATCGACTGCTTCAATTGATCAGTTAAGCGCTGAGCAACAATGAAAGCCAGCGCACCCTGCGGCTCTCCAGGACCAGGCGAGAGGAACCACTGCTGTATGCAGTAAACACAGAGGGCTGTGTGTAGTTTTCGAAGCAGCGCTCTTTCACAGGATGCGGGAGGGACGTGCGGGGTACCTTCTTGCGGACGAGCGACATGACCCCGATTCGGGTGAGCACGTGCTGGCGGGACAGCCCCTCTCGCGGGACGCCGTCTGCGAAGGTCTCCGCCCCGTCGGCCCCCGGCTCACAGAGGTGCCGCATGAAGAGGGAGACGTAGGCCCTGCAGAGACCAGCAGGGGGAGCCATTTCACCTCTCACAAACGCCACGCGCAGACAAATCCAGTCCTGTGTTAAAACTACAATTCCCAACATGCAACAGGCAAACTCTACTTCCTGGAAAAATGCAGGATGGCACACAGTGCGACAGGCTGGGAGTGAAATTCACATCACTGTGACGTAGCAACAGCGTGGTGCACTACGGAAACAGGCTTATAAACAGGAGGTTGCAAGTTTGAATCCTTAGTGTGGCACTGTTTTTGCCCTAAGAGTCCAGAATCTCTTCAGCTGCACCCTGTCCTTTCATTACTTTACATTACAGTTATTTAGCTCACACTTATCCACAGCAACTGACAGCTGATTTGACTAAGCAGGGGCCAATCTCCAATCTCCCTGGTGAAATGGTGGGGTTAAGGGCCTTGAGGCCCAACAGCTGAACTTATTTTATAGTGGTTACACTGGGGAACCACCGACCTTCTGGGTCCCAGTTGAGCAACTTAGCCGCTAGGCCGTCAGAGGGGACGTAGAGAGTGCAGGGTACACACTGTGTCACACGCGCGCGGGGCCGACACACACACACGCGCAGGGCCGACACACACACACGTGGGGCCTGGACAGGGGCGTACCTGAACTCCTTCTCGCTCTTCCCCCGCAGGTCTCTCACCAGCCAATGGGAGTTGAAGGCGTCCTGAGGGGGCATGCCCCAGCGCATGATGGCGTTCAGGAAGGCCTTCCGCTGACGGGCGTTGAACCCCAGCACCTGGTACACGCACACACACACACACACACACACACACACACACACACACATACACACACACACACACACATACAACCCCCATCAGCATTGTACACACACACACACACACACACACACACACACGCACACAAACACACAAATATACAACCGTCAGCATTATATACACACACACACACACACAACACCATCAGCATTACACACACACACACACACACACACATACACACACACACACACACATACACACACACACACACACACACACACAAACACACAAATATACAACCGTCAGCATTATATACACACACACACACACACACATACATACATACACACACACACACACACACTCACACACACACACACACACACACACAAACACACAAACACACAAACACACACACAGCTGTCAACAATACACACACTCACACATACACAACCATCAGCAATACGCACACCCACAGATACACACAGATACAGACACAGAGCTCACACAATGTTCAACACACTCGCTCGCTCGCTCGCTCACTCACTCACACACACACACACACACACACACACACACACACACACTCACCTC
The DNA here is from genome assembly GCF_963514075.1 of Conger conger. Lineage (NCBI taxonomy): Eukaryota > Metazoa > Chordata > Actinopteri > Anguilliformes > Congridae > Conger > Conger conger. The sequence continues at coordinate 47,601,738 of NC_083769.1, read as the reverse complement.
GATGTTGCCCCCGACGCGGGCCAGCAGGGGTGGGAGGGGCTTGTCACGGTCGCTGCGCAGCTGTCTCCGGGACTGCCGACGCCCCCCTACGGAACACGAGTGAGTCTCGCGCCAAAGATGGTGAAGGAACAACGATGCCAATATCAACTACCAGCTCCTATCCTGCTTTAACCTGGCTGTACGAGAGGCTGGGAAGTGCCAGGAGCATGCGTAGTTACGCAAGTCCAATGTTCCTCACTGAGAAAAGGCAGGCTAAGCATTCAATTTCAACACACTGCGTCTGTGCGATGGTGAACAACTGCGAGATAAATAGCTTTTTTATCGATGTCAATGAGCAAATAAACCTTCTATTTACTACCTTACAATCTCCAACGACTCCTGTGAACCCAATAAGGAGTCAAAAAGTTTGCCTCGACAGCTCATCTTAAGAAACCTTCCCACAGGGACCCATTGTAAAAACAGCGCGCAGATCTGCATAAGCAGACTCAAGCACGGGGCAATCTGGCCTCTAGGTTGGACCTCTCTCTATTATGTGGTTCTCTCTCTGCTTGCGCCCCGGGGCCGAACCGGAAATGATAGAACTCAAACATTACATCACATTACATTACATTACATTACATTAATGGCATTTGGCAGACGCTCTTATCCAGAGCGACATACAGTGGGACTAAGCAGGAGACAGCCCTCCACTGGAGCAATGCGGGGTTAAGGGCCTTGCTCAAGGGCCCAACGGCTGTGCGGATCTTATTGTGGCTACACCGGGGATCGAGCCACCGACCTTGCGGGTCCCAGTCATGTACCTTAACCGCTACACTACGGCCCCTCCCCGCCCCGCCCGGCCCCGCCCCGCCCCGCCAGCGCGGCACACCCACCTTCAGGCCGCTCCTCGAAGTCTTCGTCCTCGTCTTCAGAGCCCACAGAGTACTCGGACTGATTGTCTGAAAGGTCGTCCTGCCACTCTGAGCCACGGTCCAGAGAGAAACAGCACAGTGCATTCGCTTCAACTTCCACCCCCCCCCACCCCCCTCCCTCCTACCTCTACCTGCCACCCCCCCCCTGACTGCGCTGCGGGACCCTCGTACCCCCCCCCGCCCCCCTCCCCCAACCCCATGCACCCCTCATCTCCCATGAGCCCTTGCAGCGGTTAGCATGTCTGGCACACTGGGGGCGATCAGGCCTACTGTTGCACTGTTGCTATTGTTGGAGAATATGACATTGCTTGGAGCAGTGTTGCTAGCACCCGTTTTGATTTTGTCAGCGTATTGTGTTGTGAGCCGTTAATAAGCGTATGTCAGATCAACGTGCTCTCAGACGTCACCTGAGCAACGCTAAATGTAGCCTGGAACAGAGAGATAGATTAGGAAGCCAGGGGCCCAGAGCCCTAGATTCAGGGTCAGGTTAATTAGAATTAAGCGGGAAAACTAGGCTAAATTAGTGCAGGAGACACGGCGCCGAGCATTTACAGGAACAGGTCACGGTTAATTACATCACTCCACGTCAATGTGACATCACGTTACATCAGTGGCATGTCAGAAAGGCACACAGGCCCCTGCATTCATTTAGCACAGCTGACCGCCCGTTTCACACACAGGTCCCTGTATGTCATATCCTCACAGTGCTAGCTGCACGCTGAAACCCTTTACGGTCTCACGGTGTTCTGAATTTTCCTTCCCTTTGACAGCGCTTCACAAGTATTTGTCAGCTGCTCGCACCTCCTAAAAATAAAACAACTTTCACTTCTTCAGCTTCAAACTTAAAGTCACTCTCATTCCCTTCTTCTACGATATCCTGACACGGGGCGAGACCCGGCCGGACGTTTCCGGCATGCCAGACGTCCTCACCGTTGCAGAGGGTCCTCTGAACACAGACCCCGGGCCTTGTGCTAAACACAGAGAGCTACAGTGTTAAGCGTAGCGTCGTAAAGGCTCGGAAAGGTCCACAGCAGCGTGACTGAACATAGCGTACGGCAGAGACACTCAAATCTGGCCCTCGGGATCAGCGGTACTGCTGATTTTCTCTCCCGCCTTATCGTCCAATGATGTCAGTTCTTGGCCGGAGATTACACTCCCTAGAGCG
>NC_083769.1:47584662-47594662 GCF_963514075.1 Conger conger | reverse complement strand
GCATTTTCTGCAGCAGGGTCAGTTTGCCAGAGGATTTCACCAGAAGGTTTCCGTCATAGGAGCCATTGGGCAGCACAGGGGCCTCCTGCAGAGAGAAACACAATCAGGCAAACACACACACACGTATATATATATATACACATACACATACACACACACACCACAGTGTGTGTGAGTGTGTGTATGTGTCTGTGTGTGTGTGTATGTGTGTGTGTGTGTGTGTGTGAGTGTGAGTGTGAGTGTGAGTGTGAGTGTGTGTGTGTGTGTGTGTGTGTGTATGTGTGAGTGTGAGTGTGTGTGTGAGTGTGTGTGTGAGAGTGTGAGTGTGTGTGTGTGTGTGTGTGAGTGTGTGTGTGTGTGTGTGTGTGTGTGTGAGTGTGTGTGTGAGTGTGTGTGTGAGTGTGTGTGTGTGTGAGTGTGTGTGTGTGTGTGTGTGTGTGTGAGTGTGTGTGTGTGTGTGAGTGTGTGTGTGTGTGTGTGTGTGTGTGTGTGTGCGTGTGCCTGAGAGTGTGTGTGTGTGTGTGTGTGTGAGTGTGTGTGTGTGTGAGTGTGAGCAGTGATCTTTACCACAGCTGCCACAGGGAACAGGTAGGGGTGGTTGCAGCACTTCTTCAGGTCCATCATGATGTTGAGCAGGGACACCTGGTTCCCCCCGCCCTTCGAATTCAGCGCCTCAAAGTTGCGTGTCAGGATGAACTTGTAGTACTTCCTGTGGGACCCCGCAGCAGAGGTAGAGCATCAAACACAAAGAGACTAAAATATGTAACAAGAGCAAGATTACAAACGGCAGACAAGTTTCTTTCCTGACATTTCATGAAAAATTAATCATAGGATACATGTCTAACATTTCCCATCATGAAAACTTTGTGAAAAACCTAACTTTCTGTAGCACCTCAGAATAGGATTGTTGATCTAGGATCAGTCCTGCCTTTTAGCACATAAAAGCAAGAAGGCTGAAGAATGTAATATCAGACAGATAACCAATCTTTACACGTCTCTAACCGTAAAATTAGCCACTGTCACGAGTAGCTGAACTGTCCACAAGTCAAATGGTGGCTGGAGACAGTACTGACAGGCCTGTCCACACCAAGAATGCTAACTATAAATATATTGTTTTTAAAATCATTCTAACTCAAGTGGATGGCTGCATTCACACCACAACTGCTATAACAACAACAACAACGACAACAGTGACAAACAATATCATTGAGATCACTTTCAGAGAGATTGTTTCCAGCTGCCTGGTCAACAGAAACACTGACAGCCAATCAAAATACATCTAAATTTAGAGGGTGTCACTTTCAAAATGGCAGATGACATAGCTCATTTACACTATTTACAGAACGTTATCGTTCATCAGTGTGGATGCTCACATTGTCATCATTATAGCTAATAGCTAATCTTCATAGCTACGTATATAGTTATTGTTATTATAGTTATAGTTCTTGGTGTGGACAGTGTTATCGTTATAACAACAGTCATAGATCTTGGTGTGGACAGGATTATAGCTTCGGTTCTAATTACAGTTATTATACTTATGGTTATTATAGCTATAAAGTTATTGTTATTATAGTTCTATAGTTATAGTTATTATAGCTATAAAGTTATTGTTATTGTAGTTCTATAGTTATAGTTATTATAGCTACAGTTCCTGTGGACGGCGGTAAGGCGTACTTCTGCATGGGGCTGAGCTCCACACGCACGATGAGCTCGGTCTTGGCCGGCATGTTCTTGAAGACGTCGGCCTTCAGCCTGCGCAGCATGTGGGGGCCCAGCAGGTCGTGCAGCTTCTTGATCTGGTCCTCCTTGGAGATGTCCGCAAACTCCTCCAGGAAGCCGTCCAGATTACTGCAGGCAGGGAGACCGGGTGAGCTCCGAGCGTGCTCACACTGAGGGGGTCTACTGCACTGAGCATGCTCACACTGAGAGGGTCTACTGCACTGAGCATGTGCACACTGAGGGGGTCTACTGCACTGAGCATGCTTTACACTGAGGGGGTCTACTGCACTGAGCATCTGTACACTGAGAGGGTCTACTGCACTGAGCATGTGTACACTGAGAGGGTCTACTGCACTGAGCATGCTTTACACTGAGGGGGTCTACTGCACTGAGCATCTGTACACTGAGAGGGTCTACTGCACTGAGCATGTGTACACTGAGAGGGTCTACCGCACTCAGCAGGTGCACACTGAGAGGGTCTACTGCACTTAGTGTGCTCACACTGAGGGGGTCTACTGCACTGAGCATGCTCACACTGAGAGGGTCTAGTGCACTGAGCATGTGCACACTGAGGGGGTCTACTGCACTGAGCATGCTTTACACTGAGGGGGTCTACTGCACTGAGCATCTGTACACTGAGAGGGTCTACTGCACTGAGCATGTGTACACTGAGAGGGTCTACCGCACTCAGCAGGTGCACACTGAGAGGGTCTACTGCACTTAGTGTGCTCACACTGAGGGGGTCTACTGCACTGAGCATGCCCACACTGAGAGGGTCTACCGCACTTAGTGTGCTCACACTGAGGGGGCCTACTGCACTGAGCATGCCCACACTGAGGGGGCCTACTGCACTGAGCATGTGTACACTGAGAGGGTCTACTGCACTGAGCATGCACACACTGAGAGGGTCTACCGCACTTAGTATGCTCACTCTGAGGGGGGTCTACTGCACTGAGCATGCTGAGACTGGAGGCGGGGGTCAATAACTATACTATATAGATTTGTTAATACACTAAATATTGAGCATGCCTTATGTTATTGGCCTGTATAGGCTGGTTTTCATTTAAAGCAAGACACAGTAATAAAGCATACACTCAAATGTATCATACAGTTAGCTTCCATCAGAGTCAAAAGAATAGACACACATTTGAGCCCCTCCCTCCCCCCACCCCCCCTCTCTCCACACTCTCACTTGAATCTCTCGGGCGTGAGGAAGTTGAGCAGGTGAAAGAGCTCCTCCAGGTTGTTCTGCAGAGGGGTTCCCGTCAGCAGCAGCTTGTAGTAGATCTTATAGCCGTTGAGAATTCTGAAAAACTGCGAGAGGAAACAGTAAATTCAGCAGATTCCCAGCCACCTCGGATGCTAAGGACAAGCTGGTTGCAGAAAGACGACACGATATCTACACTATGTACACTGGACATTTTTAGAAAATGTTTCACATGGTAGACACCTTTGGCCTTTCTTATATTAAACATTATTAACAGTTCTCATAGCCTGTAGCCTACTCTAATTTGCTTTACTGGGACACAGAAGGTTGGTGATTCAAGCCCCAGTGTAACCACAATTATAATTGCAGCTGTGGGCCCTTGAGCAAGGCCCTTAACCCCACATTGCTCCAGGGGGGATTGGCCCCTGCTTAGTCTAATCGACTGTAAGTCGCTTTGGATAAAAGCATCAGCTAAGTAACCAATGCAATAATACAATCACTTTGTGGGCTCAGTGCTCTCTGCCTAATAACTACCTATAACAATACCTTTTCTTACGGATGCAACAATACACACACACACACACACACACACACACACACACACTCGCAACACAATAATACTTTGTTCACAGCCATTCAGTATAACTGACACAGATCAAAGAGTACGGGGCTCACCTTTGATTGGTTGTTCTTCAGCCTATGGGCTTCGTCCACCACGAGACAGGCCCAGTCGATAGAGCCCAGAATGGCCTGGTCGATGGTGATGAGCTCGTACGACGTCAGCAGCACGTGGAACTTGATCGGGGTGTCCTTCTGCCAGGGGCGAGATGCAGGCAGGGGAGATTTGAGCTTTTTCCAAACGGTTTCAAACCGCAAGGTCGTGGGTTTGCACCCCAGATGCTACACTGCAGTGGTACCTTTGCACACTCAACCTAAAGTGCTTAAAAAGTAACCAAATAACAGTATGTGTGATGTATGTATGGCAGGTAGTTCATAAGTATATGTATATCTACTGAACTACTACTGAAATGTGTCAGCCATTTTGAATGAAACTACAACCTCCGAAACGTTTTCTCACCCGAGATAAGGGCATAAGCTGTGAACTAATTATCAGTGATCTTCACCTGTGTGCTGTGTCAGAGAGCTTCTGGCTATTTTACACGGGCCCTCTCGTGTCAATAAGCATGTGCGTGTTAACCCTTTCAGTCCCAAGCCCAATATGAAGTGTCTTTGCTTGAGAAAGTTGCGAAAATGTAGTAGGGTTTTAATTGGGGCTCAAACCAATAGTATAGCAGTCATTTTGATTGGTTGAAAGTACATGACTGGGTTAAGGTACATGACTGGGACCCACAAGGTCGGTGGTTCGATCCCCGGTGTAGCCACAATAAGATCCACATAGCCATTGGGCTGTTGAGCAAGGCCCTGAACCCTGCATTGCTCCAGGGGAGGATTGTCTCCTGCTTAGTCTAATCAACTGTACGTCGCTTTGGATAAGAGCATCTGCCAAATGCCAATAATGTTATGCAATGTAATGTAATGTTTGGGTTCTGTCCTTTCTGGTTCGGACCCGGGGCGCAAACAGAGAGAACCACATACTAGAGAGGTCCAACCTAGAGGCCAAATTGCCCGTAAGTCAGATTGCTCTAATCAACTGTACGTCGCTCTGGATAAGAGCGTCTGCCAAATGCCATTAATGTAAAGTAATGTAATGTAATGAGAAGGTATAACATTACATTTTACATTATTGGCATTTGGCAGACACTCTTATCCAGAGCGACGTACAGTTGATTAGATTAAGCAGGAGACAATCCTCCCCTGGAGCAATGCAGGGTTAAGGGCCTTGCTCAAGGGCCCAGCGGCTGTGTGGATCTTATTGTGGCTACACCGGGATTAGAACCACCTGCCTTGCGTGCCCCAGTCATTTACCTTAACCACTTCGCTACAGGCCTAGGTATAAGGCTGAGATGGCACTCCCGGGTCTCTGCGGGAGTCACGCTGGGGGGGGGGACTGAAAGGGTGAATGGGGGTGGCACCTTCATGCGGAAGATCTTGCGGCCGGTTTTGTGCGGCGCGTCCTCGAAGGTCAGCTCGTTCTCGCGGATGACGGCGCGGCTGTCCTTGTCGCCCGTGTACGTCACCACGTAGAACTCGGGGGCCCACATCTCAAACTCCCGCTCCCAGTTGATGATGGTGGACAGGGGGGCGCTGACGAGGAACGGCCCCTTCGAGTGGCCCTGGGGAGGGAGAGCAGAACGTCATTATACCCCCCACCCCGGACCAAACAGCTTTTACACCGAGACCCGCGTCTGATTCTCCTGAGCTAAGAGATGGGTTACACTGCAAACAGCGACTTACCATGCATTTTAGTCTGGTAATAATACTATAATAATACTAGATATATTTTTTTGAGAATGTTTGCTAGTGTTTTTTTAAGTGAATTTTTCTTATCCGATTGCCAAATCTTGAAATGAGTCAAAATGTCTAACATCATTGGCAATATTTTCTTTTCATTTTTTTTTGGAGAAAAAAAGAAAAAGAAATACGATTATAAGTCTCAATATAAGACTAAAGCACTTTAGTTTTTTGCAGTATAGCCCAGAGTGCTCCTCACTCCTGGTCCTGGAGAAAATGGTGTGCTGGCCTTTGTTTTCACTCAGCACTTAATTGATCAAATAAGGCAGTTCATTACCCAGTCAATTCACCTCACCTGGGCTCTTGGAGTCTGAATTGGTTGTTGATGTTAAGGTGCAAACAAAAAGCAGCACGCCCTGCAGCTCTCCAGGACCACGAGTGAGAACCACAGCCCTGCTGTGCTAGCATTATCAGTCAGCGCTACCGTCGCGTCCAGGACGAACATCCCGGAGCAGACACCAGAGGGCGCTCCCGCGCACTGGCGCACGCTCACCTCCTTGTACAGGGAGTAGAGGAAGACGATGGTCTGCACGGTCTTGCCCAGGCCCATCTCGTCGGCCAGGATGGTGTCCGTGCCCTGGGCCCAGGAGAAGCGCAGCCAGTTCAGCCCCTCCAGCTGGTACGGGTGCAGAGTGCCCCCCGTGGCGTCGATGTACCACGTCTGCTTGTCAAATTTGATCGTGGGCTGTCGGTGGGGAGGGAGGGAGAGAGGGAGAGAGGGAGAGAGGGAGAGGTAGCGGGAGAAGGAGTGTGAGACAGAGGGTTGAGTTATAACCCATCTTCATTGTGACACTGCGACTAAACATCGCCGGCCATTTAATGCACAACAAACAAAACCAGAAACTTACAAATAAAAACACACAAACACAATGAAACGCCCAACACCCCAATCCCAAAACTGAACGAAATGGCTGTCGGCGGAGACAGAGAGAGAGAAAGAGAGATTATTCTATATTGTTTGTTGTTTGTCTACTACATAATATATTTTATGCACTTTGGCAACAATGGTTGACTTCTATTCATGCGAATTAAGCCATTTGAGAGATACATGTGTGTGTGTACAATGAGAGCTCTACACTGTGTGTGTGAATGTGTGCGTGTGCGTGTGTGTGTGTGCGTGTGCGTGTGCGTGTGCTTGTGTGTGTGTGTGTGTGTGTGTGTATATGTGCGTGTGTGTGTGTGTATATGTGCGTGTGTGTGCGGGCGGGCGTGCGTGGGCGTGTGCGTGTTTTCACTCACATCCACGATGGGGGAGTCCGGGGGCTTCTCTTTCTTCTCTCCTTCCTTGGACCTCTTCCCCTTCCTCACCACCAGGGGGCGGTTGTCCTCCCCCAGAATCTGCTCCCTGTCGCCACACAACACACAGCCGCCAGTCAAGCTCTACGAGAGCCTGCCACACACTGTACAGGCAGTGCGAGGACATAAATCATTTGTATCAACACTACTGTGTGTGCATGAACCGTGTGTATAAACACTACTGTGTGTACATGAACCTTGTGTATAAACACTACTCTCTGTACATGAACCGTGAGTATGACCACTGTGTATACATGAACCTTATGTATAAACACTACTCTCTGTACATTAACTGTGTGTATAAATACTACTGTGTGTACATGAACCGTGTGTATAAACACTACTGTGTGTACATGAACCTTATGTATAAACACTACTCTCTGTACATGAACTGTGTGTATAAATACTACTGTGTGTACATGAACCATGTGTATAAACACTACTGTGTGTACATGAACCTTGTGTATAAACACTACTCTCTGTACATGAACCGTGAGTATGACCACTGTGTATACATGAACCTTATGTATAAACACTACTCTCTGTACATGAACTGTGTGTATAAATACTACTGTGTGTACATGAACCGTGTGTATAAACACTACTGTGTGTACATGAACCGTGTGTATAAACACTACTGTGTGTACATGAACTGTGTGTATAAATACTACTGTGCACAAACACAACTCTCTTCACATGAACCGTGTGTATGAGCACTACTGTGTGTACATGAACTGTGCACACACGTGGCTGTGATGTACTGCAAACATGTTTACTGCGTGCTGTCAGAAGATATACTGTGTGAACGTACGTTGTGCGGATGGGTACCGCAGGGACATATACCATGTCGTTTGACCAGAATCCCCTGAGGACTGTGTACACAACGCAATGAGAGCGATTCAAATACACTACGACGAAAAAACACGGGAAAATCTATATTTTCTCAGAGTAACCTGGGAAAAGGGGCTAAAAATGGTAAATGGTTGGCATTTATATAGCGCCTTTATCCAAAGCGCTGTACAATTGCTGCTTCTCATTCACCCATTCATACACACACTCACACGCCAACGGCGATTGGCTGCCATGCAAGGCGCCGACCAGCTCGTCAGGAGCATTTGGGGGTTAAGTGTCTTGCTCAGGGACACTTCGACACAGCCCGGGCGGGGGATCGAACCGGCAACCCTCCGACTGCCAGACGACTACTCTTACTGCCTGAGCCCTGCCGCCCAGCAAAATACAGGTCCCAGGAAAAAACAGGTCTGGTCACCTTATGTACGTTGTGAACATACATTCGGTTGATGCGTATTGCAGGCACATTATTTGCATTATGTGGCCAATATGGACCAGTTCTATAGACACAGATTAAGCCCAGTCCTAGACTAAATTCAATTTTGAATGGAGATTCTCCACACAGAGCTCACTTTAGTCCAGGACTAAGTGTAATCTGTGTCCATGAAACCAGCCCTATACTGTGTGAAGCAGAGAGAGGAGGCCTGGGAGGTCAGATGAGCATGACCTGCAGGGCATTCTCTGGGCTGCAGGGCATTTCTCTGGGCTGCAGAGACGGCGCTGGAGGTATCAGCTCACCGGTGGTCCCAGTACCCCTGTTTGAAGTTGTCATACTCAGGGACGTCAAATTCATCCACCTCCCAGGTACACTGGTCGTAAGACAGGTCTCTCCACTTAATCAGGTAATGCACGTCTCCTTTCTTATCGAAACTGCACAGGAGAGAGCATCCAATAGTTACGCAAAAACATACATCACGTCACGCGGGAAATCGTTTTACAAACAGCTGAGAAACACAGCAGTTAGACCCTAAAATATGCATATGTAATGAGAGAGAGATTGCCTGAGTCCGAGGTGGGATTTGAACCCCAGCCTCTCACTCGTCCAATGATTCTTGGTAGACAAACGTGTCACCTGTCAGCAAAAGGCGAAATCGCCCCTAGCCAAGGGCAACAACGTTCTTTTGATCAGGGAGCGTTGTCGCGGTAACCTGCTACAAGCCTTACTAGCAAATTAGCTGAGCTAACCCTGCTGAACATACTTCAACCAAAACTGCAGGAGGGAGATGGGGCGGGGTCTCAGAACCAGAGGAATGGGAGAGGGGTGTGGTCTCTGTACAGGTGGGAGGTCGAGTGGGTGTGGTCCCTGTACCTGTGTGAAGTTGAGTGGCAGCTCTCTGTACCTATGTAAGTTTGAGTGGCTGGTGTCTGTACCTGTGGTTGAGGATGTGGGGGTCTCTGTACCTGTGGTTGAGGGAGTCTCTGTACCGGTGTTTGAGGGGGTCTCTGTACCTGTGTAAGGTTGAGTGGTGGCTCTCTGTACCTGTTGTTGAGGATGTGTGGGTCTCTGTACCTGAGTTTGAGGGGGTCTCTGTACCTGTGTTTGAGGGGGTCTCTGTACCGGTGTTTGAGGGGGTCTCTGTACCGGTGTTTGACGATGCGGTGCTCTCTGTACCTGTGGTTGAGGATGTGGGCGGCTCTGTACAGGTAGGGGGGAGGTCTCTGTACCTGTGGTTGACGATGCAGGGGTCTCTGTACAGGTAGGGGGGAGGTCTCTGTACCTGTGGTTGAGGATGCGGGGGTCTCTGTACAGGTAGGGGGGAGGTCTCTGTACCGGTGTTTGAGGGGGTCTCTGTACCTGTGGTTGACGACGCGGTGCTCTCTGTACCTGTGTTTGAGGGGGTCTCTGTACCTGTGGTTGAGGATGTGGGGGTCTCTGTACCTGTGGTTGAGGATGTGAGGGTCTCTGTACCTGTGGTTGAGGATGTGGGGGTCTCTGTACCTGTGGTTGAGGATGTGGGGGTCTCTGTACCTGTGGTTAAGGATGTAGCGGTCTCTGTACCTGTGTTTGAGGATGGGAGGGTCTCTGTACCTGTGGTTGAGAATGTGGGGGTCTCTGTACCTGTGTTTGAGGATGTGAGGGTCTCTGTACCTGTGTTTGAGGATGTGGGGGTCTCTGTACCTGTGGTTGAGAATGTGGGGGTCTCTGTACCTGTGTTTGAGGATGTGAGGGTCTCTGTACCTGTGGTTGAGGATGTGGGGGTCTCTGTACCTGTGGTTGAGGATGTGGGTGTCTCTGTACAGGTAGGGGGGAGGTCTCTGTACCTGTGTTTGAGGATGTGGGCGTCTCTGTACAGGTAGGGGGGAGGTCTCTGTACCTGTGGTTGACGATGCGGTGGATCACCATCCACTCGGGCTTGATGCCGTAGCGGTAGAAGCGCTCCTCCATGACGGCGTACTCGGGGTCCTTGCCCTTGCGCTTCTCGCTCTTCAGCTCCTCGTCCCCCGAGCCGTAGTCGTAGGGCGGCGGCTCGTCCATGTCGTTCTTGCGCTGGTAGTTTCGGTACATCACCGAGTGGT
>NC_083769.1:47574662-47579662 GCF_963514075.1 Conger conger | reverse complement strand
GAAAAACCAGTAAAATGGCGGCAGGAATCACTGTGTGCGGATGTGAACACTGCTGCTCTAGGCATTGCATTCACGCGTTCATCCACTGATGATTCAGAATACACTCAGAAATAAAGGTGCAAAAAGTGCCTGAAAAGGTACAAATGCTTGTCACTGGGGCGGTACCCTGTAGGTGGATAACATTGTACTCCAACCAGCAATATACATAACTCATTTGTACCTTTTTTGCTTGGAAAACGTACTCACTTGTACCCAAAGGGAACATGACTGTACTTTCAGGGTACATTTGGGAAATTTGCACCTGCATTGTCACTTTATTTCTGAGCGTGTATGTACTAAATCTCCATCTGCCATCCATGGATGCACTCTGGAGCACCACACACAACCACCAGCCGCTCAGCTCAACAGCCCTACACAGCAGCTTTGGGCTGTGACTGGGTTTTGTTGACTGGCTACTGATTGGCCCAGCTCACCCTTCCCCTCTTTGGTTTTGGCTATTCTGATTGGGCCCTGCGCTCACCCTTCCCCTCTTTGGTTTTGGCTTTTCTGATTGGGCCCTGCTCACCCTTCCCCTCTTTGGTTTTGGCTTTTCTGATTGGCCCTGCTCACCCTTCCCCTCTTTGGTTTTGGCTTTTCTGATTGGCCCTGCTCACCCTTCCCCTCTTTGGTTTTGGCTTTTCTGATTGGCCCTGCTCACCCTTCCCCTCTTCGGTTTTGGCTTTTCTGATTGGCCCTGCTCACCCTTCCCCTCTTTGGTTTTGGCTTTTCTGATTGGGCCCTGCTCACCCTTCCCCTCTTTGGTTTTGGCTTTTCTGATTGGGCCCTGCTCACCCTTCCCCTCTTTGGTTTTGGCTTTTCTGATTGGCCCTGCTCACCCTTCCCCTCTTTGGTTTTGGCTTTTCTGATTGGCCCTGCTCACCCTTCCCCTCTTTGGTTTTGGCTTTTCTGATTGGCCCGGTGGTTGGCGGTGCGCTGCTAGCAGAGACGGGCGAGGACACGGTGACGGTTTCCACGGCGGCGGCCACGGCGGCCGCCACGGCGTTGGCGGACGTCCCCTTGAACGGGTTGTTGGCGCTGAACTCCCGCCACTTCGCCCCCAGCACTGTCATCATCTTCGACATCGGGATCTTAGGGTTCTTCTTGGCAATGAGGGGCCTGAAGATAACATGGAGGGGAGGGGGGGAGAGGGAGAGGGAGAGGGAGAGAGGGAGACAGGGAGAGAGAGGTGGGAAAAGGAGAGAGGGAGAGAGAGAAGGAGAGAGGGAGAGAGAGGAAGGAGGGAGGGAGAGAGAGAGAGAGAGAGAGAGAGAGAGAGAGAGAGAGTGAGTGAGGGGGGAGTGAGGGAGAGAGAGGGGGAAAAGAAGAGTGGGAAAGAGAGAGAGAGGGGAAGAGAGAGGGAGGGGAGAGAGAGAAAGAGAGATATTCAATACATATTCAATATTCAAAATTAAATCATATTACCATGTTAGTTTCCTTTGTTTAACGTGTACCTCGCCATGCTTTGGCAACACGAATGCAAATTTTGCCATGCCAATAAAGCAATTTGAATTTGAATTTGAGAGAGAAAGAGGGGAGAGAGAGACAAAGAGGGGAAAGCGAGAGAGGGAGTGAGAGAGTGAGAGAGAGAGAGAGAGAGAGAGAGAGAGAGATGTAGAGACACACGACACATTTCTCCTTGTGGAAGGCAGGAGGGGCCAGCTCTCATCAGTCTCCCTCACTGCGCGCCCTGGTGTTGGCTCATTATCACAGACCCTCTCTGGCTCTGCTCAGAGCTCTGAGTGATCACTCAGTGTCCTGGTCAAAGTCCAGGGAGGGAAATCACGCCTAAGTTTCCCTCTACACCAGACCTCGTCTTCGCAAGCGAAACGTGTGTTTCAGAGGGAACCGCGCGGCAATTATGAACGTGCAGTTAAATTGGCTGAAACATGATCCTATTACATTTCCAATTTCTTTGGCTTATTTAATACCAAAATGCTAACATCAGTTCTTAATGTTTAATGTACAGCAAAGAACAAATTCATTTGATAACATTTGCAAATTGCAACATCTTGCCATTTCAGGGGACTTAATTACAGCAATTCATCTATTCGTATTGCTGAAATGTAAAATTAACCATCATACATCGCGGAATATATACACTCTAGTTGCTGTAAAGGGAGAATGTGTTAATTTAGCTAATTGCAAAATTCTTCAGATGTATCAGATTAAACTACATTTGTCTATAGGACAAGAATTTGACCATGTCGCACACAAAAAGGTTTCTGAAATATTATATAATGTCCCTGTTATGACAGTTCAAATAAAATGCATGCGTTTCATTTCAATTTACTATTTTAGCTGACGCTTTTATCCAAAGCACCTTACAGTTGAGCAGTGCGCGATTAAGGGTGGCTGTGTAGTGGCTACACCGGGGCTTGGACCACCAACCTTCTGGGTCCCAGTCATGCACCTTAGCCACTGGGCTCCAGGCTGCCCAGGGTTTACCTGAGGAACTGGCTGAAGGCCTTGTAGTTGGTCAGGGTGTGGTAGTCCTCTTCAGAGAAGGCGTAGTCTACATCCTCCAGACCCCACTCCTGCATCAGCTGGCCAGAGGACTTGGGCTCCTGAGGGCAAGATATACAATACTGAACCCTGTGGGGTAAAGTGTCCTCTGCATGTGACCCATCTTACCTAGGAGCAGCGGGCAGCCACAGTGCAGTGCCTGGGGACCAACTCTACTCAGCTCATTCCCTGAGGATGGCACCCCACTTATCCTCCTGGGAGATTTCAACATCCACCTGGAAGCCTCCCAGTCTGCTGCCTTCTTACCACTACTTCACTCCTTTGACCCCACTCTCCCCCAACTCACAAGGCTGGAAACCTTCTTGACCTGATCTTTCTGAGGAACTGCTCCTCTTCTAACCCGACTGTTACCCCTTTACACAAGTCCGATCACCACTTCATTTCCTTCTCCATCCCCCTAGCTGCTCTACCTCCCTCCCCTTCTCTCACCCCTCTGTTTCTGTCCGATGTAACCTCCGCTCTCTATCGCCCTCCTCCCTTGCCCCCAGAGTCACCGCTTCCCTCCCTCCTCTTGAATCCTTCTCCAAACTACCCACTGATTCCGCATCTTCCGTGCTGCTTTCCTCTCTCTCCTCAGCCCTTGACTCTCTCTGTCCTCTTGTCTCCCGGCCTGCTCGATCCTCCCCTCCCAGCCCATGGGTTTCTGACCTTCTATGTTCCTCCAGGCCAAGCCTACGTGCAGCTGAGAGGAACTGGAGGAAATCAAAAGACCCGTCGGACCTGTCTTCCTACCAGTCTCTCCTGGCGGAATTCTCCTCCGCTATCACCACTGCCAAAAGAAATTACTACCAAACAAAAATCCAGAACTCCACTTCTAACCCTCGTCAACTGTTCTCCATTTTCTCCTCTCTCCTCAGCACACCTTCCCCACCATCTCAGTCCTCGCTCACTGCTGATGACTTTGCGGTATTTTTTGACGAGAAGGTTGCAGATATCCGCAGCACCTTCGCGACCACCACCACTTCTATGCCTGCCTCCATTTCTGTGTCTGCCCCCTGTTTCTCCTCTTTCTGTCCCCTTACAGATGCTGATGTGTCTCACCTCCTGCTCTCCCACCGTCCTACTACTTGTGCCCTGGACCCCATCCCCTCAAACCTCTTTCAGGCAATCACGCCTGACATCCTCCCGTTTGTCACCGCCCTTGTTAACTCCTCTCTGTCCTCTGGCTGCTTTCCCTCATCATTCAAGAGGGCCTACATCACCCCGCTCCTAAAGAAACCCACTCTTGACCCCTCCTGCGTTCAAAACTACCGTCCGGTATCTCTCCTTCCTTTTCCATCCAAATCCATTGAACGAGCCGCCTCCAACCAACTCTCTTCCTTCCTCTCTCAGAATAACCTGCTGGACCCCCACCAGTCCGGCTTCAGACCTGGCCACTCGACGGAGACTGCACTCCTCTCTGTCAACGAGTCCCTTCAGGCTGCACGAGCAACCTCTCTCTCCTCTGTCCTGATCCTTCTTGACCTCTCTGCGGCGTTCGACACGGTCAACCACTCCATCCTCTTAGCCTCCCTGGCATCTACAGGGATCTGTGGCACAGCCTTAGAGTGGATCCAATCTTATCTCTCTGGCCGGTCCCAGGTGTCCTGGGCTGGAGGAGTGTCAACCCCTCGCCCCTGTGTTACAGGAGTCCCCCAGGGCTCAGTCCTCGGACCCCTCCTCTTCTCCATCTACACGAGATCCCTTGGCCCCGTTATCTCTGCTCATGGCATCTCCTATCATTGTTATGCCGATGACATCCAACTCTTTCTCTCCTTCCCCCCATCAGACACACAGGTCTCTACCCGTATCTCCGCCTGCCTGAGAGACATCCAGAGCTGGATGGGCAACCACCATCTAAAGCTCAACCCAGATAAGACGGAGGTGATCTTCATCCCTGCTTTAACCTCTCCCTTCTCTGATTTCTCCATCTCACTAGGGGATACCACAGTGACCTCATCCCCTAGTGCAAGAAACCTTGGAGTGGTGATGGACAACAGGCTATCCTTCTCCAAGAACATCGCTACGGTGACCCGGGCGTGCAGGTTCTTCCTGTACAACATCCGGAGAATCCGACCCTTTCTCACCACCTACTCCACTCAGCTCCTTGTTCAAGCAATGGTCCTGTCCCGCCTGGACTATTGCAATTCTCTGCTGGCTGGCCTTCCAGCATCTGCCATCAGACCCCTATAACTCATCCAGAATGCTGCAGCCCGTCTGGTATTCAATGTTCCCAGACATTCACATGTCACCCCCCTGCTCAGCAACCTCCACTGGCTGCCTGTTATGGCTCGCATCAAATTTAAAACTTTGGTGCTCGCATACCAGGCAGTTAAAGGATCAGCCCCTGTGTATATTCAATCCCTTATCAAGACCTATACACCAACAAGACCCCTCCGTTCTGCCACTTTGTGCCGTCTGGCGCCTCCCCCTCGCCACACCTGCACTTCACGCTCACG
>NC_083769.1:47567162-47569662 GCF_963514075.1 Conger conger | reverse complement strand
ACACTATGATAGGGTACACACACACGCACACGCACACTACGCTGAGTAAACGCACTGTACCTGAGTATCTACACCAGGAAAGGTTTCAGAGAAGCCGCAGTCCCGCGTGATAAACGACAGCAACAGGCTTGAGCACAGAAAGCATGACAGAGACAGGTTTCCCTTCACAGCCAGGCGGGGAGCCTGGTATCACCAGGACAACTCACAGATCATTCACCTGCACAGCCAATGACAGCGTACGACTCACAGATCATTCACCTGCACAGCCAATGACAGTGTACGACTCACAGATCATTCACCTGCACAGCCAATGACAGCGCACGACTCACAGATCATTCACCTGCTCAGCCAATGACAGCGTACGACTCACAGATCATTCACCTGCTCAGCCAATGACAGCGTACGACTCACAGATCATTCACCTGCTCAGCCAATGAGAGCGTACGAATCACAGATCATTCACCTGCTCAGCCAATGAGAACGTACAACAGCACCAGAGCACCAGGGAACCAATCACTGAGCTGGCTCCCCGCTCTCAAAACAAGAGAATTAGAGCAGCAGGGTACAACACACTCCGCAGGCGTGATATACCAGAGCTTGGCTCCACCCACTCTTTCAGAAATAAAGTGACAGTGGAGGTACATTTTTGTTCTTCAAGGATCAAATTTCCCAAATGTAACCTGAAAGTACAGTAATGTTCTATTTGGGAACAAATCAGTAAATTTTCCAAGTAAAATGGGACAAATGAATTACACATTGCTAGCTAGGGGTACCGCCCAGCAACAAGCATTTGTACCTTTTCAGGCACTTTTCACACCTTCATTTCTGAGAGTGTACGACTCACTCAGCAGGCTGGGCCAATCAGAAACGTGATACATCAGAGCTGAGCTCCGCCCACAGCCCCGATCCTCCTCGCCACTCAGTCGGTTACAGTACAAAGAGGCTGACGGCGAGGTGGTCTTCGACCCGCACACCGGGGAGGGAGAGAGAGGGAGAGAGAGAGGGGGGGAGAGAGAAAGAGAGGGGGAGAGAGAGAAGGAGAGGGGGGAGAGGGGGGAGAGGGAGAGAGGGAGAGGGGAGAGGAGAGAGAGGAGGGGAGAGGGGGAGAGGGAGAGAGAGAGAGAGAGAGAGGGAGAGGAGAGGAGAGAGAGGGAGAGGGAGAGGGAGGGGGGAGAGAGGAGAGAGAGAAAGAGAGGGGGAGAGAGAGAAGGAGAGGGGGAGAGAGAGAAGAGAGGGAGAGAGGGAGAGAGGAGAGAGGGAGAGAGGGAGAGAGGGAGAGGGGGGAGGGGGGGAGAGAGAGAGGGGGAGAGGGGGAGAGGGAGAGAGAGAGAGAGAGAGAGGAGAGGGAGAGAGGGAGAGAGAGAGGAAGGAGAGAGGGAGAGGGAGAGGGAGAGAGGGAGAGAGAGGGAGAGAGAGGAAGGAGAGAGGGGAGAGAGAGGAAGGAGAGAGGGAGAGGGAGGAGAGAGAGAGAGGGAGAGAGAAGGAAAGAGGGAGAGAGAGGAAGGGAGAGGGAGAGAGAGAAAGAGAGAGGGAGAGAGGAAGGAGAGGAGGAGAGGGAGAGAGAGAGAGAGGGAGAGAGAGAGGAAAGAGGTGAGAGAGGAAGGGAGAGGGAGAGAGAGAGGAGAAAAGAGAGAGGGAGAGAGAGAAGGACGAGAGGGAGAGAGAGAGAAGAGAGAGAGAAGGACGAGAGGGAGAGAGAGAGAGAGAGAGAGAGGGAGAGAGAGCAGCGGTTGTGAGGGTTCACGTGGGTTCGCTCGGTTTCCCCGCGGGCCGATTACATCCTCAGACACACACACCCCCGCCCCCCCGCCCCCCCCCGCCCCCCCCGCCCGGCGTACAAAGGGCCGCGCCGCCTCAGCCCTCGGCTCGTGCTGAAGCTAAAGAACCCCCCGACCCCGCCGCCCCCCTCCCCCCCACCCCCCGCCCCCTCCGCTGCCGCCGTCGTCAGTTGCCATGGTTACCCAACTGTACAGTGTCTGGGTTTTCTTCTCTCTGCCCCTGCAGCGCCAGCCAATGAGGCCGCGCCATCCAATCAGACGCTTTTGCATAACGATCTGATTATGCCCCGGCGGTCGGTGCAGCGGCCGCGGACGGGAGACCCCGTCTAGACCCGGTCGGGCTTCAGCGCCGGGGGAACGGACCCCGGGCCCGGGCCCAGACCCAGACCCAGACCCAGACCCAGACCCAGACCCACCGGGGCCCGATCCAGAGGCGGTCCGCTTATTAACGGCTCGACGGGCAACGCCGCCTGAATAGTAAACACTCCCGGGCCGTAATTGAAGAAGAAAAGAAGAAAAGAAAGAGAGGCTTTCAGGGCATGTCTGGCGTGAGCGTGCGAGTCTGGAGCCTCTGGCCCTGGGGAGACACAACACCACTGCCTCCCTGCAGCGGCCTGCGGGTTCACGACCCGGCGTCGACGAGCCGGCGAAAAATAAGGGTCTGATTGTACAGCACTGCCCGGGCCACGCGGCCCACGCGACGCCGCGCCCTCGCGACACCG